>NC_061513.1:174848127-174917622 GCF_022539505.1 Lolium rigidum
GCTTCCTCGTCTGGAGTGGCATGTTACTGTTTGGCCAGCCCAGTAACTCC
The DNA here is from genome assembly GCF_022539505.1 of Lolium rigidum. Lineage (NCBI taxonomy): Eukaryota > Viridiplantae > Streptophyta > Magnoliopsida > Poales > Poaceae > Lolium > Lolium rigidum. The sequence continues at coordinate 174,848,178 of NC_061513.1, forward strand.
CACTCGTGGCAGGCGCAACTAAAATCATGATGGAGGGATAGTATAGTAAAAAAGAAGAGGCGACGGGTAGTTTGTGGAAGGAATTCCGGGAGCGACGGACGAGGTAACCTGGTGCGTTCGCCACGCCAACCAAGCGGAAAAGTGCGGTTTTGTTGGGTGGTGGCCTTGCCTCCCGCTAGTGCGCCACTGGCATGCCAAATTGTGGCGACCGCACTCATCGCGACGCAAATGGCAAAGCTGCTTTGCATCCGCTCCCTCCCTGCCTCAAAAGACTAAACACGGAAAAACAGAGTCCATTCGACTAGTTTGCTTGCTTCAAACAAAAAGAGGAGGCCTTCCTTCTAGAACGAGCACCGCAGCATAAAGCGGGTTTTGTTTTACGATACCGTGCGTGCCCGCGCGGCCGCATCGCACCGACGGACGGCCACGTGAAAACAGAGCAGCACAGGGAGTTTGGTAGTGTGCATTCATTTTCTGGTTCACTGTGCCAGCGAGATGGGTTTACCTGTGTGTCGCGAATGAGCCATAGGTCATAAGAGCATCTCCAACAGGCGCACTAAATTTCGGCGCGCTAAACCTCGCTTCCGTCGCGCTGTAAACGTATATGTAAACGTATAGCACTGCGCTGAATATTTCCCCGCCAGATGCTCTATTTTACAGCGCGTGTTGGTGCGGTAAAAAAGCTCCTCCGCCGGGCGCTCCATGCAGCACGCAGCGCAAACAACAAACACACACAAATATGCATCAAAGAAGATCAAACAACCATCTAAATTTACAAATAAAATATACCATACAAATACAACAAATTGTTCACAACAAATACAACAAGTACATCAAATTATTCACACCAAATACAACAAGTTTACGGACCAACATACAAAAATACAACATAGTTTTGAGACAATACAACACATAGTTTTCAAACAAATACAACAAGTATGCAACTATTGTTGTCCATGCCAATTCCACCATTCTTCGATGAGATCTTTTTGGAGCTCATCATGTGTGTCGTTGGAAATGGCATGGTACGAGACAATGAACCGGGCAATCGTATGTGCGGACCTCCTCACTTGCACGGGAACCCCCATCAACTCGTAGTGGGTATGATCCACATCTTTCCCACGATCATCCTCTATAATCATGTTATGCATGATGACACAAGCTATCATGATATACCAAAGGCACTCTTGGTCAAAAAATCTAGCCGGCCCTCTCACAATGGCAAATTGAGCTTGCAAAATCCCAAATGCTCTCTCTACATCTTCCCTAGCCACCGCTTGTGCATTGTGAAATTGTGTTTGCTTCTTACCTCGTGGTTGAATAACCGGCTTCACAAATGTTTGCCACCTTGGATATATGCCGTCGGCGAGGAAGTAGCCATAGTTGTACTTGTGGCCAGTTGCTTCAAACTCCACTAATGGATCTTCCCGCATTGCAAGTCTTGTCATTAGTGGTGATCGTTGAAGAACATTGATGTCATTGCAAGACCCGGGAATTTCAAAAAATGCATGCCATATCCAAGTCTCTTGATCGGTGACCGCTTCAAGGACTATGGTGGCATCCTTCTTGTACCCTTTGAATTTTCCATGCCATGCCGCTGGACAATTCTTCCAACTCCAATGCATACAATCAATGGAACCAAGCATATCGGGAAACCCCCGGTCGGCGTTGAACTCCAAAAGCATTGCCGTGTCTTGAGCATTGGGGGCTCAAGTATGTGGATCCGAAAACATTCACAATTGCAACGATAAAGCGCTTCACACACAACATAGAAGTGCTCTCTCCCATGGCGCGGTATGCTAAGTAAGGATATGTTCTCCTCTTCCTCTTGGTCGTACTCATCATCCGATGAATCGTTTGATGAACTCTACAAACATACATATGAAATTACTTAACTACAACTAACTATAGTAGCTAAGATACAGACAAAATCATGGCGGACGACCGGCGGAGGCGCATACCTTGCGAGCAAATCGGCGAGTATCTTGGCTGCGCCATGTCGACAGCAAGCTCGAAGATGACGACATGGCGATGGCGGCGCGGGGTATGTAGAGGAGAAGGCGCGGGCGAGGCGGGGAGAAGCGTCGGCTTGTTCCCTTCAGTGGCGATGGCGCCCGGTCGGTACAGCGCGGCGGAGCGGCCGCTACTACCGGCAGGAGGCACGGGCGAGGTGCAACAGTGGGGCCGGCGGCGGAATCGACCGGAGCCAGCGGTATTTTGCTGCGGCGGCGCGGTGGGAAATGGAGGGCGCGGGGGGGGGGGGGGGATTTTCCATCCGTTGGGTATTCACGCGTGCGCCGAGCGATGCCGCGCGCTGTAGCCGACACGTCACATTTAACGCTCGGGATTGTGCAAAAATCCACGCGTCCCAATTTTTTTTTACAGCGCCTCGCCGTTTGCCGCGCTTGCTGGGGGAGCGATTCCGGCTCCGCGTGCGGCATATCGGCGGTTTATATAGCGCGCGGCCTATATAGCGCATCTGTTGGAGATGCTCTAAAATGCGGGTTGTTTGGTAGCCTGGACGGCCTTTTCTGTGCCGGAGAAGGAAGGCAGACCCCATTGTTTGGGTGCCTGCACATACTACTTTCTTCCCTGATCGTGCAACCCACACCTTGTTTGGTTGCATATAGGAGCGTGCTGTAGTAACCCCTTCCCTTAGAGTGGTGAGGTTATCCAGTACTGGTAATTGAATAACAACACACAACAGATTCAGTTCATCACAAAAGGTGCTAGTAATACACAACAACTACTTAGTGGGCGATGATCACAAGCGAAACAACTATACTTCATAATGCATCACAGGTAGATCACACGAGGGGTTAGTATATACCACCTCGAGCAAATTCATCATTACAGACCGGGATCAGGTTCAAGTAAGTTCTAGCTAATGGAGAGATACGAGACCACCTCCTAAAATTAGCAGATCATGACCAAGGATGCAGAAGCACTAAGCAGGAAACTGCTTGCGAAGCCAGTCCTAAGCCAACTCATCCTCTCCGGTAGATGCAACTTACGGTACTCGGCATACTCTTCTTCATTGTCTGCAATGAAGTCGATAGCCCTGACCTGCAAGTTAGGTTGGAACAGCTGCGCCCTGCAGACAAACTGGGCCGTGAAGATCGTTTTCATCTGAGCATAGTTTGTGATCGGGGTCCCGATGTACGGACGATGCCTCAGGTAGCGCTGCAATCCACAAGGAGCAACTGTTAATGCGGACAACATTCACATACATAGCTATGAAGGAACTAAAATGAAGCTTACTACCTGAATGTAATCGCCCGCCGTATCTTCATCAGCAGCACAGAAGTAGCAACCATCTTCGCTCCAGTACATAATGCGATCGTTTTTCATCTTCAGTATGATGCTCCACTTGGTCCTCCAATTTATGATGTGGTTGTAGAGCTGAAGAGTGGTCACATGTATGCCAGCGAATGCAAGAACATCAGCAGCTACCTTCTTCATCTGCTGTTCTTTGAATCCCTGAAAGCTTAGGTTTCCAAACCATGGTTGGTTTGCTTGAAATCAGACATTTCTCAACATTGATAGTAGGAGCAGAAAGATCAGGGGAGCCCAATGGTATGATCGCCTACATGACAAACACTAGCAGATCAATGAATTACCACTACCACATCCACATCCTTAAGCACTACCACATCAATGATCTACCACTACCACATCCACATCCTTAAGCAGTACCACATCAATGAACTACCACTATCACATCCACATCCTTAAGCACTACCACATCGACGAAGAGCGAGAAAAGTAATAGCGACCTGATACGTCTCAAACGTATATATAATTTCTGATGTTCCATGCTAGTTTTATGACAATACCTACATGTTTTGTTCACACTTTATATCGTTTTTATGCGTTTTCCAGAACTAACCTATTAACGAGATGCCGAAGTGCCAGTTGCTGTTTTCTGCTGTTTTTGGTTTCAGAAATCCTAGAAAGGAAATATTCTCGGAATCGGACGAAATCAACGCCCAATATCTTATAATTCCACGAAGCTTCCAGAACACCGGAGAGGGGCCAGAGGAGAGGCCCAGGGCCACCACACATGGTGGCGGCGCGACCCAAAGGGGGGGCGTGCCCCCCTAGTGTGTGGCTGCCCCGTAGCCCCTTCGACTCTGACTCTCCGCCTATAAAAGCCTTCGTGACCTAAATCTTCGACACGGATGGACGAAACACCAGAAAACCTTCCAGAGCCTCCGCCATCGCGAAACTCCAATTTGGGGGACAGAAGTCTCTGTTCCGGCACCCTGCCGGGACGGGGAATTGGCCCCGGAGTCATCTCCATCGACACCACCGCCATCTTCATCGCCATCGCTGTCTCCCATGATGAGGAGGGAGTAGTTCTCCCCTGAGGCTGAGGGCTCTACCGTAGCTATGTGGTTCATCTCTCTCTTTGTGATCTAGTTGAATATCATCTATGAGTTACTCTGGTGATGTTATTAAAGTAGTCTATTCCTCCTCCGATGTAATGTTGACAGTGTGTGCATCATGAAGTACTTGGTGTAGGTTATGATTGTGATCTCTTGTAGATTATGAAGTTAACTATTACTATGATAGTATTGATGTGATCTATTCCCCCTTTCATAGCCGATGTTGACAAGTGTGCATGCTATGTTAGTACTCGGTATAATTGCGTTGGTCTATCTTGCACTCTAAGGTTATTTAAATATGAACATCGAATGTTGTGGAGCTTGTTAACTCCGGCATTGAGGTGCTCTTGTAGCCCTACACAATTAATGGTGTTTGTCATCCAACAAGAGAGTGTAGAGTGGTTTTATTATGTGATCAATGTTGAGAGTGTCCACTAGTGAAAGTATGATCCCTAGGCCTTATTTCCGAACATCGAATCTCCGTTTATTTACTGTTCTGTTGCATGTTTACTCGCTGCCATATTTTATTCAGATTGTTATTACCACTCATATTCATCCATATCACTTCATTTTACTATCTCTTCGCCGAACTAATGCACCTATACATCTGACAAGTGTATTAGGTGTGTTGGGGACACAAGAGACTTCTTGTATCGTGATTGCAGGGTTGCTTGAGAGGGATATCTTTGACCTCTTCCTCCCCGAGTTCGATAAACCTTGGGTGATTCACTTAAGGGAAACTTGCTGCTGTTCTACAAACCTCTCGCTCTTGGGGGCCCAACACCGTCTACAGGAAAAGAAGTGTGAGTAGACATCAAGCTATTTTCTCGGCGCCGTTGCCGGGGAGGTAAGGTAAAAGGTATTCACATCCTCCGACTACTAAGCTATTTCCTAGTCTTGTTGCCGGTGTGTGAGTGCTTGAAGCTATTTCCTTTAGATCCTGCAATTGCATCTTTTTGTTTCTTATTTTTATTTTTCACTAGTTAGGCATAATGGAAAATAACAATGAGCTTATTAATCTATTTCCTGAGTTAAGATATGAATTGTTTGATGTGAAAATTAAAAAACCTATGGAACCTTATTTGCATGATAGTAGCAATGTTATTAGTATGAATGCAATTACTGCTAATGCTATGGAGAAGTCTAAGCTTGGGGAAGCTAGTTTTTGTGATCTTTTTAGCTTCCCATCTTTAGGGGAGACAATTTGCTCTGATAATACTTTATCTCCCATATGCGATAACTCTAATGATGCTTCTGATATATTAAATCCATCTGCTGAAAGTATTCCGTATAAAATACCTATGAAAATTATTGAACATGTTATGGATGACCGCTATGAAGGGGATGGAACTGTCCATCCTGGAGATCATTTACTGTTTTTGCATGAATTATGCGGGTTATTCAAGTGTGCAGGTATCTCCATGGATGAAGTGAAGAAGAAACTATTCTCTATGTCGCTGTCTGGTAAAGCGGCGCATTGGTACAAACTGCTGAAGGATGGGCATTCTCTTGATTGGAAGGATATTGTGCCTCTATTTTACTCTAAATTCTATCCTCCAAGTGAAATTCACAAAGACCGGAATCGCATATATAATTTCTGGCCTCATGATGGAGAGAGTATTGCCCAAGCATGGGAGAGATTGAAGTCTTTAATGCTCAAATGCCCCATTCATGAGCTTCCTGGTAATATCATCATTGATAATTTCTATGCAAGACTTTCTTTTCAAGATAAAACCTTGCTGGATACTACTTGTTCTGGATCATTTACACGCAATGGAGAAGATTTTAAAAGGGACCTTCTTGATCGGATTCAGGAGAATACTCGAAGGATGGGAGAACAACAAAGGTAAAGAGTCGAGTATAAATTATGATTATGAATGCATTGAAACTTTTATGGATACCGATAAAATTCGAAATATGAGTGCTACTTATGGTCTTGACTCTCAAGTTGTTGCAAATCTTTATAAAGCTTTTGCCTCTCATTTTGAATTGCCTAGGAAGAATTTTGATAAGTATCATGAACCTTTTAAAGACGCTTGCATGAAGGATGAAATTGTCATTAATGATTGCAATAAGCATGTCCAAACTTCTGAAAATACTATTTCTTATAAGCATGTTAATTTTTGTGGAATGCATAGACCTTGTGGAATTAATCAAATCGAAGATGAATATTGTATCCATCATGGGAATGAAAAAACTGGAAAGTGGTCTAGAGCTCTAGATGATCTTGGTAAAAAAGTTTGTGCCCTCTATCCTTTTATTTGTGAACTTTGTCATAAAGTGGGTCATTTTAATTTTCAATGCTCCTCCAATAATAATTCGCACCCCATGAGTGCTGCAAATTTGTATTGTAATGATGAAATTACTCCTAATCAGCATGACGAACTTACTTTATTTTTATGGTGTGAAGAGTTATCAAGAAAAATCTCTTTGTTACATATGAGTGATCTTGATATTGATGATGTCCTCCATGGGTGTCTTTCTTATTGCATTGATAATTGCCATACAAATACTTACATACAAAATATTTTAGAAGATGACACCTTGCCAAAATATGATAGGACCGCTGTGTGTTTTGAACTTATTAATGAAAAGGAGGAATCCTCCCAAGTTTCTTCTATTGTTTCTGGAAACAAATCAGGTTATGTGGAGGGGCCCCTCATCAAGCCTCTCCCCGCTAAAGAAGGTGACGAGGAGAAGGAAAAGAAGAAGAAGAAGAAGGGAACGAAGAAGAAGAAGAGGGGAAATAAAAAGAAAGAGGTAACGGCATATCCCCGCGTGTATGAGATAACGATAGGTAACCATAAGTATGTTGCTCCTAATGATTATTATGATAATGAATCTGAGTACAATGATCTTCCTATGCCCTTTACCTATATTAGTGATTATGATTTAGAAGAGCACACTACTTTTGATATTGAAAATCTCTGGGAAACTAATTCTGAAAATGATGATGTTAATAATTGCCATAGTATTAGTATTATTCGTGCTTCTCCCCATAATGATATAGAAAGCTCTAAGCTTGGGAATGAGGTGTTTGAAAATCCTTTTGCTACTGCTGATTATATGTTTGATACATCTCCTTCTAGTAACAATGATGGTAAGGTTACAGATGAACATACTGTGGAACATAACTATTCTATTTCTTATGATGACACTATGCCTCCAATCTTTGACAATTATTATAAAGAATGCTATGACACATGTTATAATTATCCTTATGAAACTTGTCATAGTTATGGTGGGATCGCTAAAAATCATTCCCTTAGTATGCAACTTGTTTACCATGTTCAAATTCTTGATAATGATCCTGCTCCAATTACTATTAATGAGAAGAGTTTTTCTTATGCCAAAATTAATGATACCTTTATGCATATGAGCCATGATAAGAATGTTTTAAGTGATGGTTATATTGTGGATTTCATCAATAATGCTACTGAAAGTTATTATGAGAGAGGGAAACATGGTTATATGCGTCTTAATAATATTAAGTTTCCCCTCTCTATGTTGAGAACCTTGAAGTTACTCGTGTTTTATCTTCCTATGCTTGTCAATTTGTTCCTCATGAATTTATTTGTGTACAAGACTCCTTTTCATAGGAAGTGGGTTAGGCTTAAATTTGTTTCATACTTGCTTTTGATGCTCTCTTTTGCTTCAACTCTTATTTCTTATGTGAGCATCAATAAAATTGCTGAGCCCATCTTAATGGCTATAAAGAAAGCACTTCTTGGGAGATAACCCATGCTTTTATTTTGTAGCAACCTCTTCTTATCTTTATTTTATTGCAATGTTTTGCCAAGTGAAGTCTCTAATAGAAGGTTGATGCTAGATTTGGATTTCTGCACAGAAACAGATTTCTTGATGTCACGAATTTGGGTAGGATTCTCTGTAGATAACTCAAAAAAATCTGCCAATTTACGTGAGTGATCCTCAGATATGTACGCAACTTTCATTAGTTTGAGTTTTCTGATTTGAGCAACGGAAGTACCTCTTAAAAATTCGTGTTTACTGGCTGTTCTGTTTTGACAGATTCTGTCTCTGTTTTTTGCATTGTCTCTTGTGGATTTTAAGTGAGGCTTTCTAGACGTGGAGAGCTGTAGCTAATGTTTTATTGAGTTCTTGCAATGTGTCACTACAGGGTCAAAGTGGATTAAAGTTTTTTTTTTTGAGTACTAACCCCTCTAATGAAGTTTATGAGAAGTTTGGTGTGAAGGAAGTTTTCAAGGGTCAAGAGAGGAGGATGATATATGATCAAGAAGAGTGAAAAGTCTAAGCTTGGGGATGCCCTCGTGGTTCATCCCTGCATATTTCAAGAAGACTCAAGCGTCTAAGTTTGGGGATGCCCAAGGCATCCCCTTCTTCATCGACAACTTATCAGGTCACCTCTAGTGAAACTATATTTTTATTCCGTCACATCTTATGTGCTTTACTTGGAGCGTCCGTGTGCTTTTATTTTCGTTTTGTTATTTTCATTCTCTGAATAAATTCATGCTTGTGTGGGAGAGAGACACGCTCCGCTCGTTCATATGAACACTTGTGTTCTTAGCTTTACTTTTAATGTTCATGGCGAAGGTTGAAACTGCTTCGTTCGTTGTTATATGGTTGGAAACGGAAAATGCTGTGGTAAATGGTATAATGTCTTGAATAATTTGATACTTGGCAATTGTTGTGCTCATATAGATCATGTTTAAGCTCTTGCATCATGTACTTTGCACCTATTAATGAAGAACTACATAGAGCTTGTTAAAATTTGGTTTGCATGATTGGTTTCTCTAGAGTCTAGATATTTTCCGGTTAAGGTGTTTGAACAACAAGGAGACGATGTAAAGTCTTATAATGCTTGCAATATGTTCATATGTAAGCTTTGCTGCACCGTTTTATACTTGAGTTTGCTTCAAACAACCTTGCTAGCCTAAACCTTGTATTGAGAGGGATTACTTCTCATGCATCCAAATCCTTGAGCCAAAAACTATGCCATTTGTGTCCACCATACCTACCTACTACATGGTATTTCTCTGCCATTCCAAAGTACATTACTTGAGTGCTACCTTTAAAATTCTATTTTTTGCCTTTGCAATATATAGCTCATGGGAAAATAGCCTTAAAAACTATTGTGGTGAAGAATATGTACTTATGTATCTTATTTCTTAATAAGTTGCTTGTTGAGAGGTAACCATGCTTCTGGGGACGCCACCAACTATTTTACCTTTGTTGAATATCATGTGAGTTGCTATGCATGTTCGTCTTGTCTGAAGTAAGGGTGATTTATTATGATCAAATGGTTTGAGTATGCATATTGTTAGAGAAGAACATTGGGCCGCTAACTAAAGCCATGAATCATGGTGGAAGTTTCAGTTTGGACATCAATCCTCAATCTCTTATGAGAATATTATTTGTTGTTGAATGCTTATGCATTAAAGAGGAGTCCATTATCTGTTGTCTATGTTGTCCCGGTATAGATGTCTAAGTTGAGAATAATCAAAAGCGAGAAAGCCAATGCGAACTTTCTCCTTAGACCTTTGTACAGACGGCATAGAGGTATCCCTTTGTGACACTTGGTTGAAACATATGCTATGCAATGATAATCCATGTTAATCCAAGCTAATTAGGACAAGGTGCGAGCACTATTGGTACACTATGCATGAGGCTTGCAACTTATAGGATATCTTATACATAACACCTGTGATTTATTACTACCGTTGACAAAATTGTTTCTTGTTTTCAAAATGAAAAGCTCTAGCACAAATATAGTAATCCATGCTTCCCTCTGCGAAGGGCCTGTCTTTTACTTTATTGTTGAGTCAATTCACCTATTCCTTCTATCTTAGAAGCAAACACTTGTATGAACTGTGTGCATTGATTCTTACATGTTTACTTATTGCACTTGTTATATTACTTTGTGTTGACAATTATCCATGAGATAAACATGTTGAAGTTGAAAGCAACTACTGAAACTTATATCTTCCTTTGTGTTGCTTCAATGCCTTTACTTTGAATTTATTGCTTTATGAGTTAACTCTTATGCAAGACTTATTGATGCTTGTCTTGAAAGTACTATTCATGAAAAGTCTTTGCTATATGATTCATTTGTTTAGTCATTGTCTTTACCATTGCTTTGAATCACTTCATTCATCTCATATGCTTTGCAATAGTATGATCAAGATTATGTAAGTAGCATGCCACTTCAGAAATTATCTTTGTTATCGTTTACCTACTCGAGGGCGAGTAGGAACTAAGCTTGGGGATGCTTGATACGTCTCAAACGTATCTATAATTTCTGATGTTCCATGCTAGTTTTATGACAATACCTACATGTTTTGTTCACACTTTATATCGTTTTTATGCGTTTTCCGGAACTAACCTATTAACGAGATGTCAAAGTGCCAGTTGCTGTTTTCTGCTGTTTTTGGTTTCAGAAATCCTAGAAAGGAAATATTCTCGGAATCAGACGAAATCAACGCCCAATATCTTATAATTCCACGAAGCTTCCAGAACACCGGAGAGGGGCCAGAGGAGAGGCCCAGGGCCACCACACATGGTGGCGGCGCGGCCCAAAGGGGGGGCGCGCCCCCCTAGTGTGTGGCTGCCCCGTAGCCCCTCTGACTCCGACTCTCCGCCTATAAAAGCCTTCGTGACCTAAATCTTCGACACGGATGGAAGAAACACCAGAAAACCTTCCAGAGCCGCCGCCATCGTGAAACTCCAATTCGGGGGACAGAAGTCTCTGTTCCGGCACCCTGCCGGGACGGGGAATTGCCCCCGGAGTCATCTCCATCGACACCACCGCCATCTTCATCGCCATCGCTGTCTCTCATGATGAGGAGGGAGTAGTTCTCCCCTGAGGCTGAGGGCTCGACCGTAGCTATGTGGTTCATCTCTGTCTTTGTGATCTAGTTGAATATCATCTATGAGTTACTCTGGTGATGTTATTAAAGTAGTCTATTCCTCCTTCATGATGTAATGTTGACAGTGTGTGCATCATGAAGTACTTGGTGTAGGTTATGATTGTGATCTCTTGTAGATTATGAAGTTAACTATTACTATGATAGTATTGATGTGATCTATTCCCCCTTTCATAGCCGATGTTGACGAGTGTGCATGCTATGTTAGTACTCGGTATAATTGCGTTGGTCTATCTTGCACTCTAAGGTTATTTAAATATGAACATCGAATGTTGTGGAGCTTGTTAACTCCGGCATTGAGGTGCTCTTGTAGCCCTACACAATTAATGGTGTTTGTCATCCAACAAGAGAGTGTAGAGTGGTTTTATTATGTGATCAATGTTGAGAGTGTCCACTAGTGAAAGTATGATCCCTAGGCCTTATTTCCGAACATCGAATCTCCGTTTATTTACTGTTTTGTTGCATGTTTACTCGCTGCCATATTTTATTCAGATTGTTATTACCACTCATATTCATCCATATCACTTGCATTTTACTATCTCTTCGCCGAACTAGTGCACCTATACATCTGACAAGTGTATTAGGTGTGTTGGGGACAAAAGAGACTTCTTGTATCGTGATTGTAGGGTTGCTTGAGAGGGATATCTTTGACCTCTTCCTCCCTGAGTTCGATAAACCTTGGGTGATTCACTTAAGGGAAACTTGCTGCTGTTCTACAAACCTCTGCTCTTGGAGGCCCAACACTGTCTATAGGAAAAGAAGTGTGAGTAGACATCACGACCTTACAGTCAGAGGAGCCACACGCAACATCTAGGTCGAGGAAGCAGGGGACCCTGGCAAAGATGCATGCAGCACCAGCGTCCCAGTGGTAGAGTCAGATGCAACCTAGACAACCTCCACAACCTCGACCTGCGACGAAGGAATGTCCTACAATGGATTCGTTCAGACCCCCTGTGTACCCAAAAGATCTAAATCTAAGACTAGGGTTTGCATAAGCTTGCCACAACCGAAGTCATCGACGCAGAGGAAGAAGACGACCATTTGTGGCCAGTAGCCACCGCCACAGCCACCGTCGCTGCTGCAAGCCTCGTTGACCGTGCGGGTGAGGAAGAGTCGGCCATGTCGCTAGATCGGGAAGGGTGAATGAGCTCGAAATGGGTGAGGGGGGAATGGGGGATTTGGAATTGGCGGTGAGAGAGCCACACCTATATACGGTGGCGAAATTTCAAACGCGGAGACCGGATTCACCCCGCCGAGATTTCGTCGTCCCGCGCGAGCTCGCGCCATCTCCCGCGGTGGCTCTGCGGGAACGCGGCGTTCTCGAGTTCTGCGGGAACGCGGGTGGCTCGCTAGAAACGGCCGAACCGGGCGTTCCTCCAGGTCCTAGCCGAGGGTGCTTTGAGAAGCGGTTCCTGCAACAACGCGAGCGAGCCAAGGTAACCAAACGGGCGAAAAATGGCTGACCTGATGCGAGCCAAGGAGAGACCAGGCTACCAAACGTGTGCATAGTGTGGTTTGATGCGGTACCAGTCCTCATGTTTCGCCCCCCTCGTGTTTGTCTGCTTATTATTGGCGAGTCTGACTGCATGGAAGATGGATCGTCTGGACTAGCCGCCCTTCGCCTGGGATCGATCACCGATGGTGGGGAGGAGGGGAACACCAAACCGATCTGAGCTGAAGGGTAGTACTAATACATATATGTACAAGTGTGTGAACTTATAGGAAACTCGTGGTGGTCAAACACTGGGTTTGGAGAGGATAAATACATGCTTGTTGATCCTGGAGAAGAAATTTTCCAACTGTAATTCAAAAACGAAAACCTGATATGCGGAGCAATGTGTACAAAGGATGCATCAATACCTATATGCTTGGTAGGCTGATACGTCTCCAACGTATCAATAATTTCTTATGTTCCATGCTTGTTTTATGACAATACCTACATGTTTTATTCACACTTTATGTCGTTTTGATGCATTTTCCGGAACTAACCTATTGACGAGATTCCGAAGTGGCAGTTCCTGTTTTCTGCTGTTTTTGGTTTCAGAAATCCTAGTAAGGAAATATTCTCGGAATTTGACGAAATCAACGCCCAGCATCTTATAATTCCACGAAGCTTCCAGAACACCCGAGAGGCACCAGAGGGGAGCCCTGGGGGCCCCACACGTGTGGGCGGCGCGGCCCAAGGGGGGGCGCGCCCCCCTATTGGGTGGCGGCTCCGTAACCCCTCCGACTCCGCCTCTTCGCCTATTTAAAGCTCCCTGACCTAAAACATCGATACGGAAAAGCCACGGTACGAGAAACCTTCCAGAGCCGCCGCCATCGCGAAGCCAAGATCTGGGGGACAGGAGTCTCTGTTCCGGCACCTGCCGGGACGGGGAAGTGCCCCGGAAGGCATCTCCATCGACACCACCGCCATCTTCATCAACGCTGCTCGTCTCCCATGAGGAGGGAGTAGTTCTCCATCGAGGCTAAGGGCTGTACCGGTAGCTATGTGGTTCATCTCTCTCTCCTATGTACTTCAATACAATGATCTCATGAGCTGCCTTACATGATTGAGATCCATATGATGAGCTTGTAATCTAGATGTCGTTATGCTATTCAAGTGGATTTTACTTATGTGATCTCCGGAGACTCCTTGTCCCACGTGTGTAAAGGTGACGAGTGTGTGCACCGTGTGGGTCTCTTAGGCTATATTTCACAGAATACTTATTCACCGAGTTATAATTTGAGTTGGATGTTATCTTGCCGGAGAGTAATTCGGAATAGCATAGTGAAGTGCTTATTTATATTCCTTTATGATTGCAATGTGCTTTATATCACTATTAATCTATGTGCTACTCTAGTGATGTTATTAAAGTAGTCTATTCCTCCTCCATGATGTAATGGTGACAGTGTGTGCATCATGTAGTACTTGGCGTAGTTTATGATTGTAATCTCTTGTAGATTATGAAGTTAACTATTACTATGATGGTATTGATATGATCTATTCCTCCTTTCATAGCTTGATGGCGACAGTGTGCATGCTATGTTAGTACTCGGTATAATTGCGTTGGTCTATCATGCACTCTAAGGTTATTTAAATATGAACATCGAATGTTGTGGAGCTTGTTAACTCCGGCATTGAGGTGCTCTTGTAGCCCTACACAATTAGTGGTGTTCATTATCCAACAAGAGAGTGTAGAGTGGTTTTATTATGTGATCAATGTTGAGAGTGTCCACTAGTGAAAGTATGATCCCTAGGCCTTGTTTCCAAATACTGCAATCATCGCTTATTTACTGTTTTACTCGCATCTTTACTTCCTGCAATATTACTACCATCAATCGCACGCCGGCAAGCTATTTTCCGGCGCCGTTACTACTGCTCATATTCATTCATACCACTTGTATTTCACTATCTCTTCGCCGAACTAGTGCACCTATACATCTGACAAGTGTATTAGGTGTGTTAGGGACACAAGAGACTTCTTGTATCGTGATTGCGGGGTTGCTTGAGAGGGATATCTTTGACCTCTTCCTCCCTGAGTTCGATAAACCTTGGGTGATCCACTTAAGGGAAAACTTGTTGCTGTTCTACAAACCTCTGCTCTTGGAGGCCCAACACTGTCCAGCTCCGCCTTCGAGAACTGCATGTACAGCCCGCGGCATGGTGGTGGGCAATGGAGAGTCCGCCCTCTTCTGGGAGGACCGATGGGTGGATGGCAGATCCATCAAAGAGATGGCGCCGGAGGTGCAAGCGCTGGTATCTAAGCGACGCAGGAAGGTGCGTACGGTGCGCGAGGCGCTGATTGATCGCACTTGGATATCAGACATAGCGGGAGCACCAAGCGCCCTCGCATTGTGGCAGTATGTGCAACTATGGGGCAGGCTGCGAGGGTTCCAGTTATCGGCGGATGAAGATAGGATGACCTGGCTGTGGACGACGGATGGACAGTACACCTCCCACTCATGCTATGAGGCCCTTTTCCAGGGGTCACTCACCTCGGCATCTTGGGAGCTAAATTGGAAATCCTGGGCGCCTCCGAGAGTTAAGTTCTTCATATGGCTGGCCTGTCCGGACAGTGGCCGGACAGGCGAAAGGCTGGCGCGTCGGGGCCTCCCACATGCGACCAGCTGCCCGCTCCGTGATCGGTCTCGCGGAGACCATGACGCACCTCCTCACAGGGTGCTCATTCTCCAGGACGATCTGGTTCGAGGTCCTCTCGTGGATCCGATCCACTTCGGGACCTCCTGATGGGGGCGACTTCGTGGAGTGGTGGTCGCTGGTGGTGCGGACCACTCCCCGCCAGCTGTGCAAGGGTACCTCGTCGCTCATCATGCTCACGGCGTGGTGGATCTGGAAGCAACGGAACGCTGTGATCTTCGACAATGCACAGCCCTCGGTGCCCGCCCTCTTCAGCGACATCAGGACAGAAGCGCGGCAATGGGCGGACGCGGGAGCCCGGGGTGTCCGCCAACTACTCCCCTAGATTAGGGTCTCCTTTTTGGGTCGAGTTGTACTGCGGGGTGTTTGTCTCTCTCCGGAGGGGCATGTACATAACTAACTTTCTCTATCTATCAATGCATCAAAACGCAAGTCTTTTGCGTTTTCGCGAAAAAAAAACACTGTCTACAGGAAAAGGAGTGTGCGTAGACATCAAGCTATTTTCTGGCGCCGTTGCCGGGGAGGTAAGGTAAAAGGTATTCACATCCTCCGACTACTAAGCTATTTCCTAGCATTGTTGCCGGTGTGTGAGTGCTCGAAGCTATTTCCTTTAGATCCTGCAATTGCATCTTTTTGTTTCTTGTTTACACTAGTTAGGCATAATGGACAACAATGAGCTTTTTATTCTATTTCCTGAGTTAAGACATGGATTGTTTGATGCGAAAATTAAAAAACCTATGGAACCTTATTTGCATGCTAGTACTAATATTAGTATGAACGCTTTGAACACCATTGTTGATAATGATATAGAAAGTTCTAAGCTTGGGGAAGCTGGTTTTGATGAGCATGATATTTTTAGTCCCCCAAGCATTGAGGAGAAAATTTTCTTTGATGATACTTTGCCTCCTATTTATGATGATTATAATGATAGTGGTATTTTGGTGCCACCTACTATGGAGGATAAATTTAATTATGATTACAATATGCCTCCTATATTTGATGATAGCTACTTTGTTGAATTTGCTCCCACTATTACTAATAAAATTGATTATGCTTATGTTGGGAGTAGTAATAATTTTATGCATGAGACTCATGATAAGAATGTTTCATTTGATAGTTATATTGTTGAGTTTGCTCATGATGCTACTGGATATTATTATGAGAGAGGAAAATATGGTTGTAGAAATTTCCATGTTACTAAAACACCTCTCTATATGCTGAAATTTTTGAAGTTACACTTGTTTTATCTTTCTATGCTTGTTGCATTATGCTTCATGAATTTGTTTATTTACAAGATTCCTTTTCATAGGAAGTGGTTTAGGCTTAAATTTGTTTTGAATTTGCTTCTTGATGCTCTCTTTTGCTTCAACTCCTATTTCTTGGGAGTGCATCATTAAAACTGCTGAGCCCATCTTAATGTCTATAAAGAAAGCACTTCTTGGGAGATAACCCATGTTTTTATTTTACTACAGTACTTTTTTTTATATTTGTGTCTTGGAAGTTGTTACTACTGTAGCAACCTCTCCTTATCTTTATTTTATTACATTGTGTGCCAAGTAAAGTCTTTGATAGTAAAGTGAATACTAGATTTGGATTACTGCGCAGAAACAGATTTCTTGCTGTCACGAATTTGGGCAGGATTCTCTGTAGGTAACTCAAAAAAATCTGCCAATTTACGTGCGTGATCCTCAGATATGTACACAACTTTCATTCAATTTGAGCATTTTCATCTGAGCAAGTCTGGTGCCTCTAAAAAATTCGTCTTTACGGACTGTTCGTTTTTGACAGATTCTGCCTTTTATTTCGCATTGCCTCTTTTGCTGTGTTGGATGGATTTCTTTGTTCCATTAACTTCTAGTAGCTTTGGGCAATGTCCAGAAGTGTTAAGAATGATTGTTTCACCTCTGAACATGTGAATTTTTGATTATGCACTAACCCTCTAATGAGTTTGTTTTGAATTTGGTGTGGAGGAAGTTTTCAAGGGTCAAGAGAGGAGGATGATACAATATGATCAAGAAGAGTGAAAAGTCTAAGCTTGGGGATGCCCCGTGGTTCATCCCTGCATATTTCAATAAGACTCAAGCATCTAAGCTTGGGGATGCCCGAGGCATCCCCTTCTTCATCGACAACTTATCGTGTCACCTCTAGTGAAACTATATTTTTATTCCATCACATCTTATGTACTTTACTTGGAGCGTCTGTGTGCTTTTATTTTCGTTTTGTTATTTTCATTCTCTGAATAAATTCATGCTTGTATGGGAGAGAGACACTCTCCGCTGTTGCATATGAACACATGTGTTCTTACCTTTACTTCTAATGTTCATGGCGAAGGTTGAAACCGCTTCGTTAATTGTTATATGGTTGGAAACAGAAAATGCTGCATGTGGTAATTGGTATAATGTCTTGAATAATTTGATACTTGGCAATTGTTGTGCTCATATAGATCATGTTTAAGCTCTTGCATCATGTACTTTGTACCCATTAATGAAGAACTACATAGAGCTTGTTAAAATTTGGTTTGCATGATTGGTCTCTAGAGTCTAGATATTTTTTGGTTAAGGTGTTTGAACAACAAGGAGACGATGTAAAGTCTTATAATGCTTACAATATGTTCATATGTGAGTCTTGCTGTACCGTTTTATACTTGAGTTTGCTTCAAACAACCTTGCTAGCCTAGCCTTGTATTGAGAGGAATTCTTCTCGTGCATCCAAATCCTTGAGCCAAAAACTATGCCATTTGTGTCCACCATACCTACCTACTACATTGTATTTCTCTGCCATTCCAAAGTACATTACTTGAGTGCTACCTTTAAAAATTCTATTCCTTGTCTTTGCAATATATAGCTCATGGGAAAAATAGCCTTAAAAACTATTGTGGTGAAGAATATGTAGCTATGTATCTTATTTCTTATAAGTTGCTTGTTGAGCGGTAACCATGTTTCTGGGGACGCCACCAACTATTACACCTTTGTTGAATATCATGTGAGTTGCTATGCATGTTCGTCTTGTCTGAAGTAAGGGCGATTTTCATGATCATATGGTTTGAGTAAGCATATTGTTAGAGAAGAACATTGGACCGCTAACTAAAGCCATGAATCATGGTGGAAGTTTCAGTTTGGACATCAATCCTCAATCTCTTATGAGAATTTTAACTGTTGTTGTATGGTTATGCATTAAAGAGGAGTCCATTATCTGTTGTCTATGTTGTCCCGGTATGGATGTCTAAATTGAGAATAATCAAAAGCGAGAAATCCAATGCGAACTTTCTCCTTAGACCTTTGTACAGGCGGCATAGAGGTAACCCTTTATGACACTTGGTTGAAACATATGTTATGCAATGATAATCCATGTAAATCCAAGCTAATTAGGACAAGGTGCGAGCACTATTGGTATACTATGCATGAGGCTTGCAACTTATAGGATATCTTATACATAACACATATGCTTTATTACTACCATTGACAAAATTGATTCTATGTTTTCAAAATAAAAGCTCTAGCACAAAAATAGTAATCCATGCTTCCCTCTGCGACGGGCCTTTCTTCTACTTTATGTTGAGCCAGTTTACCTACTTCTTTCCATCTTAGAAGCAAACACTTGTGTAAACTGTGTGCATTGATTCTTACATATTTACCTATTGCACTTGTTATATTACTTTGTGTTGACAATTATCCATGAGATAAGTATGTACAAGTTGAAAGCAATTGCTGAAACTTAATCATCCTTTGTGTTGCTTCAAAATTTTCTACTATGAACTTATTGCTTTATGAGTAACTCTTATGCAAGTCTTATTGATGCTTGTCTTGAAAGTATTATTCATGAAAAGTCTTTGCTATATGATTCATTTGTTTACTCATTATATTCACCATTGCTTTGAATCGCTGCATTCATCTCATATGCTCTACAATAGTATTGATCAAGATTATGATAGCATGTCACTTCAGAAATTATCTTTGTTATCGTTTACCTACTCGAGGGCGAGTAGGAACTAAGCTTGGGGATGCTGATACGTCTCCAACGTATCGATAATTTCTTATGTTCCATGCTTGTTTTATGACAATACCTACATGTTTTATTCACACTTTATGTCGTTTTGATGCATTTTCCGAAACTAACCTATTGACGAGATGCCGAAGTGCCAGTTCCTGTTTTCTGCTATTTTTTGTTTCAGAAATCCTAGTAAGGAAATATTCTCGGAATTGGACGAAATCAATGCCCAGCATCTTATAATTCCACGAAGCTTCCAGAACACCCGAGAGGCACCAGAGGGGAGCCCTGGGGGCCCCACACGTGTGGGCGGCGCGGCCCAGGGGGGCGCGCCCCCTGTTGTGTGGCGGCTCCGTAACCCCTCCGACTCCGCCTCTTCGCCTATTTAAAGCTCCCTGACCTAAAACATCGATACGGAAAAGCCACGGTACGAGAAACCTTCCAGAGCCGCCGCCATCGCAAAGCCAAGATCTGGGGGACAGGAGTCTCTGTTTCGGCACCCTGCCGGGACGGGGAAGTGCCCCCGGAAGGCATCTCCATCGACACCACCGCCATCTTTATCAACGCTGGTGTCTCCCATGAGGAGGGAGTAGTTCTCCATCGAGGCTAAGGGCTGTACCGGTAGCTATGTGGTTCATCTCTCTCTCCTATGTACTTCAATACAATGATCTCATGAGCTGCCTTACATGATTGAGATCCATATGATGAGCTTGTAATCTAGATGTCGTTATGCTATTCAAGTGGATTTTACTTATGTGATCTCCGGAGACTCCTTGTCCCACGTGTGTAAAGGTGACAGTGTGTGCACCGTGTGGGTCTCTTAGGCTATATTTCATGCGAATACTTATTCACTGAGTTATAATTTGAGTTGGATGTTATCTTGCCAGAGAGTAATTCAGAATAGCATAGTGAAGTGCTTATTTATATTCCTTTATGATTGCAATGTGCTTTATATCACTATTAATCTATGTGCTACTCTAGTGATGTTATTGAAGTAGTCTATTCCTCCTCCAAGATGTAATGGTGACAGTGTGTGCATCATGTAGTACTTGGCGTAGTTTATGATTGTAATCTCTTGTAGATTATGAAGTTAACTATTACTATGATGATATTGATGTGATCTATTCCTCCTTTCATAGCTTGATGGTGACAGTGTGCATGCTTTGTTAGTACTCGGTATAATTGCGTTGGTCTATCATGCACTCTAAGGTTATTTAAATATGAACATCGAATGTTGTGGAGCTTGTTAACTCTGGCATTGAGGTGCTCTTGTAGCCCTACACAATTAGTGGTGTTCATCATCCAACAAGAGAGTGTAGAGTGGTTTTATTATGTGATCAATGTTGAGAGTGTCCACTAGTGAAAGTATGATCCCTAGGCCTTGTTTCCAAATACCGCAATCATCGCTTATTTACTCGTTTTATCGCATCTTTACTTCCCGCAATATTACTACCATCAATCGCACGCCGGCAAGCTATTTTCCGGCGCCGTTACTACTGCTCATATTCATTCATACCACTTGTATTTCACTATCTCTTCGCCGAACTAGTGCACCTATA
Organism: Lolium rigidum; assembly: GCF_022539505.1. Taxonomy (NCBI): domain Eukaryota; kingdom Viridiplantae; phylum Streptophyta; class Magnoliopsida; order Poales; family Poaceae; genus Lolium; species Lolium rigidum. Next base: position 174,869,155 of record NC_061513.1, read on the forward strand.
CATCCGACAAGTGTATTAGGTGTGTTGGGGACACAAGAGACTTCGTGTATCGTGATTGCAGGGTTGCTTGAGTGGGATATCTTTGACCTCTTCCTCCCTGAGTTCGATAAACCTTGGGTGATCCACTTAAGGGAAAACTTGCTGCTGTTCTACAAACCTCTGCTCTTGGAGGTCCAACACTGTCTACAGGAAAAGGAGTGTGCGTAGACATCATAGGCTCATGCTTCACCGGGTCAACCGCAAAGCTGATAGCACATGTACTGTCTGATAAGAGTAGCGCGTCAACTTTAATTCGTAAGGTGCATGCTAAAGAGGGAAAACCTAATCCTACACAACAGTACACACAAAGGAAGTATCAACATCTACGTGATGTGTGAGCTCATGCTTCAACTCTGAGTCACGCACAATGTTGATAACACTTGTAATGTCTGACAAGATAGGAGTTGATGTAGCAGCACGAACACCAAAGTCTACCAGTAACCAACGTAACAGTCACCTCTGCCATCAAACAGTCATAGCTTGCAACTCAGTCTCTTCACTCGAACGGGAAACTGCATACTATGTTTGGTCTCGTGGACCATGAGGGAAACACCAATAAACACACGGTAATAAAGAAAGTGAACGGCAATCCGAAGGATCACCAGCCCACGTAGCATCAGAGTAAGCATACCGTTATAAGGATATTGACAAGGGAATACCAAACTAGATAGGCCCACGAAAGCGAGTCGTTTACCAAGACGAGGGTGACCCAATCTAACTGACACCTCTAACTCTCTAAGGACTTGTTAATCAGAGCCCAACACGGTGAAAGAGCCTAGTTGATCCGTCAAGACCATCGTAGAGCACAAGTAAAGAATGACTCGCTAGCATGATGTAAAAATCCTAGGTCAAGTCATTTATCTAAGGCTTGACTTGGATCACGTACAAGGATAACCTCGTATGATATCATTCATCCTTGTAGCCTCCATAGTTTCCATCTACGCCGCCGGCAACACTGTAAACCATATAAACATTATTTTAATTCTGCAATCCAACAAGCCAAATATGTAATTATGTTTAAACGCATATTCATCACCCTTTAGGCGACATCTCGTTCTTTCACTCCAACGTACTCCACTATGAGAGAGCTTCTTATTCAGCACATCTTCATATATCCATGATCACCATATAGATGGCAAGCTTCAAACACATGATCTCTTCAACATGGTTCATCTTGAACTTGCATTTCATATATTTTTTCTTCATTATGTTGATGTCTTGAAGATACACATGAGAGCTCACTTCATCTTCTTCTTTAATACATATATGACATCATCTCAACTCTCTCATGACTAATCTTCGGATTACTTCACCATGAACATCTTGGTCATCACTTTCTTCTTATTTCAACCTTGAAGCTAACACATGGTCCAAGCATTGTCGATGGACAAATCCTACAAGTAGAACCCAATGCATACATTAGTCCATAGGGATGTTATTAATTACCAAAACCACATATGGGGGCACCATGCACTTTCACCTCGAACAAATGGACTATCGTTTAGGACTTTTTATGAATGGACTTCAACTAGTACAAAGCTTGGGGAACCTTCATATATGTAAAATGTTAGAGGAACTAAATTCAAACCAACTTACATTGTCATGTTGAAAATGGCCTTGGCTTACCAAACGGTTTTACCGAGGCCGCTGATGGAGAGGAAATCACGTGAATCGATGACCGCGCAAAACTTGTTGGTGTCTTGTTGGATGTACGCCCATCTATTTTGGATTGAAGTTTGGATGCGGTCACTATGAATTCGGAAGGGACCAAGTAGCCTTTGCTCATGTAGCATGTGTAAGGGTGCATTGCCCATAAGTGTGTTTTTGGTAATTAATGACAAACCTTATGGACTAATGTTTTAATTGATTTTATATGTAGGAATACTCCCTTGGTATATCTTATAGTCCATATGTTGGATTCAAGTGTGGATGCTGTGAAGATAAAGATATACCTTCGATATAGGCATCATGAGAGAGTGGAAGAACTTGTTTTGCCCAAGGTGGAAGAAGGCTTATTTATAGCCCAAGCCGAGATCTAACCGTTGGGTAAGTGTTCAACTCAACATCAGTCGAGGAAGCCGGTCAACCTGGCCTAGGGCCGGGCCATCCGGTCCAGGAGGCCGGTCAGACCGGGCCACAGGCCGGACCATCCGGCCGACACCGGATCGTGCGCTGGGCCGAGACCGGGGCGAGTCCAGGACATACAGAACCTGCCCCCCGGTTGTCACCGGAGCAGGAGCAGGAGCCGGTAAGTGCCGGGGAGTCCTTTCCACAGGCCGGCGTGGTCGGGCGTGAGGCCGGACCGGCCGGTCCAAACCGGTCCGTTCGCCGGGCCAGCACCGGGAGAAGATGGAGACCTCCCTGGATAGTGCCCGGTTGTCACCGGTCCAGGAGCCGGTTTGCGCCGGGCTAGCCGGTGCCACGGCCGGTCCAGCTGGACCTTAGGCCGGGCGGGCACCGAGCGACAGTGTCAGAATACGCAGGACCCCTAAAGACCTTTTCTTTTCCTTTTAAACAGAAAATGCTCCCGAACTCCGATTGACATGAAACCAATTTTATTGGAAATATGGAGACTCCTCATAGGATATTTTTAGAGATTCTAGAGAGGGAGTCTCCCACCGTCAAGAAACGGTGAAGACGTCCAAACTTGAAAACGCAACAGAAGATGCATGTGGATTCCTTTTTCGATGAACTTGGGTTGTTGTAAAGCTAGCAACAAGCTCAAGAACCTCACACGGAGAAACACCAAGAAGTAATAGGGATATTCAAAGTATGCAAAGGGTTGAGCTCCCTAAGACGATGTGATTAAGTTACCCAACCGAAAGCCTCTCTTGATAGTGCGCTATCTATCCTATAACCCGGTCTCCCAACAACCACCTTGAGACCAGTAAAAGGAAAACCTAGCAAGGCCATACCTTTGCCTTGCGCATCCCGCTTGATCTTGATGATAACTCTTCAAGCTCCACTCAAGTTGGAATGCCTCACTTGATCATTGTTGCTTCGTGAAGACTCACAAATGCTCCTCCATACACCATGATGGGAAGATCCATTGATGCACACCTTCACATGTCCATTATGACCAAATGGACGGCAAGCTTCAAGCATATGATCCTCTTGAGATGCTCAACTTGAACTTGCCCAACTCAACCTTGATGACGATCACCACTTAATGTCATCATCTCATGGGCTATATGAGATCTCACTTTTGATGCATGCCCATGGAAACATACCTAACACACATAGACAACACAAGGGCACATATATGATGGGTTAGTTCATGAAGCATAATTGACAAGTTTTACCATACCACATGACTTCACGTGGCACATTCTTCATGCTTCATATGTTGACCAAACTTGAATCTATTCTTCGTTCTTTGTATTGGTCAACCTTGTATCTTCTCATGCTCTATCATACTATCTTGAGGTGTATAAAGAACTCTTCATTTGTTTACATGCTCTAAATCTTAGTCAACCATGGCTCAACTCATGAGCCTATCATGACACCGATTTAGAGTCATATCTTGAATTATTCACTTGGAATCAAGCACTCGAGATCTTGATCATTCATTGCTTAATACATAAGCTAGAGCATGGCTAATGTTGAGTTTCACATAAGAACTTCATCTTCATTTCTTCTTCTTGATCATATCACATATATGACTTCAGATCGATGATCTTGATGTCGATACTCAAGGTATATCTTTTATCATCATGGCATCCATACTTGAATCCAACACATGGACTACAAGTAGTACCTATGAAATATTCCTTCATATAAACTCAATGAAAAAATTAGTCCATAGGTGTTGTGGGTATACTTTATGGGTATATCAACGGCATGGCCTAGATCCGGCAAGCCCGGGTGGCCCATAGTTGGTGATGAGGCATGTGGCCCATCGGGCGGCCCAGTTGCTGTAGATCCTGAAGGATGAAGTCCAGCCCAGGAATAGGAAGCCAGATCTCAACCGACCTACGAAGGAGGCCGGATCCATAACGGCCCATGAAGTATCCGGATCCAGCACGTACTTGGAGGAAGGCGGATCCTTGACGTACACGGCAAGACATTGTACCGTAGTTAGGCAACTTGTATTCCGGCTAGGACTCTCCATGTAAACCCTAGATCCGTGCGCCTTTATAAGCCGGATTCTGGGAGCCCTAGAGGCACAACCACAACTCATTGTAACAACGCGAAAGCGCCCGGATAATTCCGGACAAGCGGCAGTAGGCCCCGTCATCGTGCGGGTGTTCCAAAGCCGGGTAAATCGCGTACCACCGTCCCGTGTGCACTCCGCCCTATGGCCCCTACTTCTTTTCCCCTCGTGAGGATCCCTCCTCCGAGGTACCGTCGATTAGGCAACGACGCTTGGCGCCCACCGTGGGGCCTGCGGCGTCTGGAGGCCGGAACCGGGAGGGTTCCGCCATGGGAAGCTTCGACGACACCATCGCTGTGGGGCGCGTCCTTTACGCCGGAAATCTGCCGATCTTCCCTCCGGATGAGTGCTGGATTCTGGCTAAAACCGACCCCGTCAAGCTCTCCATCGTCCCATTCGGAGGCATACACATCTTCATCGGGGAAAACCGTTGATTCCGACGGAAACCCACTGGTAAGTAGCGCTGACGCGACCGCCGCTGAGCAGGACGCAGTCGCGAAGATCCGATCTGAGACGCTGGAACTTCCTAGCGAAGATTCCGCCTTAGATATGAAAAAATCAAACCCCACCCAATCCGCCCCTGAGCAGGAAGTAAAGGTGGAAGACCAATGCAGATCTGCCTGGGTCTCCCAGGTGTTAGAGAAGCAAAGGTGCCACTTCGTGCACTTCTTGGCCCATACCGCTGGAACCGCCCCTCAAGAAGCCGGAGCTGGTCCCGAGCAGGTCGAGGTCCCGGAAAACAACGCTGCTCCGGATCAGCAAGAGGCTGTCGGAGAAAACGGAGCTCCGGTTGAAGAGTCGATTTTGGGCAACCTAAGCCCAATTTCCGGAGACGCCCCCTCCACGGATGCTGAAGAATTCGATCGCAAGGTGAAGGAATATGGATACGGTGATCAGCCCGAAGTTGAATCCGCCCAGCCTAAACAGGTCCTTGCAACCTTGGTGGCGCTGGATCAACGCGAATCAGAGGATGACAACACCTACTCCGACCCACAGCCTTCCCATGCAGGATCTCCGCTATCGCGGGAGCGTCCGCACAAGGAAGTGCTATCCCCTGAAGAGCTGGTCGAACAAGCAGGCATGGAGGCAATCGCGCACTCGGCCATTCTCAACAAACCAATCACCCCTGACGATGTCGCTAATCCGGAAGCTCTAGAAGCAGCAAGACAGGAGATGCTGGCAACAGCCCAGAAGTTCGCAAGAACCGCAGCGGCAATGCTGGATGAAAGGAAAGAAGCCACGCACTTCGTGGAAAATTTCCACCAGCGAGAGCTTGAGGTTGACGAACAATCGGTAAAAGTCAAGGAACTCCAAGCAACACCTGGAAGGACAAGGTCACTGAGCTTCAGCGGGAGGCCGATAAAATCAGGCGGGATGCTATACCTCCCCGCAAGATCACTTTCGCGACCCCCACTGAGAAACAACCACTCGCAACTCCAAAGGATAACATGAAGAAGGCTGCGGAAATCTTGAAGAAAAAGACCGAGGAGATCGACATCGAATACGTCCGTACGCTCGTTACCTCAGCAATGAAGCAGCAGAGCAAGGCAGACACTTCGCGCAGGTTGGAATCCAACCCGGAGCATTGCGTCTCTACTGCGCAGAAGGACGCCTACGACAATCGACATCACGATGACGAGTCGCGAACTCGGATCCTCGAACGCGAAGGAAAACGAGAGAACACCCAAATCCAATCCCCGTACCATCAAAGACGCCACCGTCTGATCCTAGAAAGGGAAAGGATGCGATGTACACCGGTAGGAACAAGTACCGGAATCCCTCTCCTCCACCCAACGGGTACCCGCGTACCCCACTCCCTCGCCGCCGTAGTCCAGTCGGAAACACCAGGCCACGCGGCCCAGGTGGAATCAACATCCGCGACAACGTGCAGCCTCCGAGACACATAAAGCGTACGCCGGAACCCCGCCGGAGCCGGAACAACGATCGAGAATCCGAGCCTAGGAGGAGTCGGAATGAAGAGCGCGACCCGGAGCCTCGCAGAAGCCGGAACGACGAAGGCAACCAGCACCATGGTGAAGGCAGCCATCGAAGCCGGAGTGAGCATCGCGAAAGGCGGGGAGACTCGGACGGCGGAAGCAAGAGGTCACACCGGCCCCCTCGCAGGTCTCCTTCACCACCACCCAGTGGTGGAGGCGGAGGAGGAGGTGGAGGTGGTGGCCGGAGATCTCGCTCCCGTTCAAAATCCCCCCGCCATGGCTCGCGTGACGCGCGGGAACGTCTCAACGAATACAAAACTGATTACATAGGCCCAAAGTGCTTCGGCAGGATGATTCGAGAGGAACCAACGCCAAGGATGAACCTCAAGCTACCCGGAAACCCGAAGACCTATGATGGCACCGAAAGGCCGGATACCTGGATCGAGGATTACTATAATGCAAGTAACCTTGCCGCAGGAACCCCTAATATCGCTTGCCGCATGCTTCAGTTGTACCTTGTAGGTCCAGCCCGGATCTGGCTCAGCGACCTCGAGAAGAATTCTATATTTTGCTGGTTCGACCTGAAGACCGCCTTCGAAAAGCACTTCAGGGGCACCTACAAAAGACCTCGCCACAACAAGCGACTTACAGGCGTGTATACGTAAGAAGGGAGAAACATCAAGGAACTTCCTCACCCGATGGTTGGCATGCGTAAACGAGTGCGAGAACGTCGACAACCGCACAGCAATGCACGCCTTCATTGGTGGCTTGCAGCGAGGAGGACCGCTGCGACACAAGCTAACTTGCTTGGTCAATGCAAACAAACCGACGTTGGATGACATGATCACCATCGCCGCCGACCATACCGCCGCCGATGACGACGCGAGCGGAGATCTAGCAGCTACAGCAATTCCCCTGCACCAGCAAAAGAAGAACCGTGACAACGGTAACACCAGCGGCAACAAGCGGAAAAATCCACCCGATGACCAGAAGAGTGGCGGATCCGAGATGGTCGCCATGGCTTTTCAGCGCGGAGGTCAAGGAGGCGGAAGAGGCCGCGGTCGCGGAGCCGGCAGGGGCCAGCAGCGAAGTGACGAGGTCACCGCAGCCGGAGCCCGCGCCCCCCAAACCTACGAGGAATACAGAGACATGCCCTGCCTGGCCCATCTGGATCCGGCTACAGGGAAGTCCACTCACACTAACCGCAACTGCAAGTGGGTCAACGGTCTGAAAACGACCCGAAGCAGGATACAAGCGAGCCCGGAAGCACCGCCCACGCGGCAAAGGAGGCAAGGGCAAGAACAAGGACAAGGAGGAGGACAGTTCCGAGGCGATGGACGAGGATGATAACTCGCCGGATCCCAAAGTCGGATCCGCAGTAAATCCAAACCCTTCGAGAAAAAGAGTGTGGGCGCGTACCACACCTTCCTCGGAACCCCAACAGTCCGCGCCACCAAGTCAGCTTTCCGGATCCTGAACGCCACAGTTCCGGCTGTGCCGCAGTATGTCAGGTCGTCGGAAGTGCCGTGCACATTTGATAGGCAGGATCACCCTACCATTGTGCCCAAAGAATGCTACGCCTTGGTTGTAAGTCCCCGCATTGACGGGTATGACTTCTCCAAGTGCCTCATGGATGGTGGGGCCAGCTTGAACATCATGTACCTGGGGACTCTGGAGCGGATGAACCTTACCAAGGAGCAGCTTAAGCACAGCACCACTGAATTCCATGGTGTGGTTTCGGGTAAAAAGGCGAATTCCCTTGGCAGCATCAGACTTCCCGTGGCCTTCGGCGACATTAATAATTTCCGCGAAGAGATGATCACGTTTGAGGTCGTGCCCTTCAAGAGTTCCTACCACGTCATCTTTGGCAAGCCCACCTACCACAAGTTCCACGCAAGAGCATGCTACATCTACAACAAGCTCAAGATTCCGGGTCCAAATGGTATGATTACCGTATCCGGAGACTAGAAGAAGGCTCATGAGTGCGAGTTAGGCGAAGCCGCCTTCGCAGGGTCTGTGATATCTGGAGAGGAGCTGCAAGGCTACAGAGCCGCGGTGGATCCGACTGAGATGCAAACCACCAAGAAGCAGATCTCCGAACAGAAAAACTCCTTCAGGGCCGTGATACGTCTCCAACGTATCTATAATTTCTGATGTTCCATGCTTGTTTTATGACAATACCTACATGTTTTGTTCACACTTTATATCGTTTTTATGTGTTTTCTGGAACTAACCTATTGACGAGATGCCGAAAGGCCGATTGTCTGTTTTCTCGCTGTTTTTGGTTTCAGAAATCCTAGTAAAGAAATATTTTCGGAATCGGACGAAATCAAGACCGAAGACCTTATAATTCCCGAAGCTTCCAGAGCACCGGAGAAGGACGAGAGGGAGCCGAGGGGCCCCACCCCACAGGCGGCGCGGCCCAAGGGGGCGCCCCCTAGTGTGTGGGCACCCCGTGGCCCCTCCGACTCCGCCTCTTCGCCTATTTAAGCCGTCGTGACCTAAAACTTCGATACCTCCGGACGAAACTCCGTAAAGACTCCAGGGCGCCGCCACATCGCGAAACTCCAATTCGGGGGACGAAGTCTCTCGTTCCGGCACTCTGCCGGGACGGGGAATTGCCCCCGAGTCATCTCCACCGCCGTCTCCACCGCCATCTTCACCGCCATCGCCGCCTCCATGATGAGGAGGGAGTAATTCACCCCGGGGCTGAGGGCTCCGCCGTAGCTATGTGGTTCATCTCTCTCTCTTTGTGATCAAGTTGAGTATTATCTATGTGCTACTCTAGTGATGTTATTAAAGTACTCTATTCCTCCCGCACGGTGTAATGGTGACAGTGTGTGCATCCGTGTTAGTACTTGGCGTAGGCTATGATTGTAATCTCTTGTAGATTATGAAGTTAACTATTGCTATGATAGTATTGATGTGATCTATGCCTCCTTCATAGTGTGATGGTGACAGTGTGCATGCTATGTTAGTTCTCGGTGTGATTGTGTTGATCTATCTTACACTCTAAGGTTATTTAAATATGAACAATGAATATTGTGGAGCTTGTTAACTCCGGCATTGAGGGTTCGTGTAATCCTACGCAGTTAGTGGTGTTCATCATCCAACAAGAGGGTGTAGAGTAGTCCTATTATGTGATCATTGTTGAGAGTGTCCACTAGTGAAAGCGGGATCCCTAGGCCTTGCTTCCAAGCATCGAATCTCCGTTTGTTTACTGTTTTGTTGCATGTTTACTCGCTGCCATATTTTATTCAGATTGCTATTACCACTCATACTCATCCATATTACTTGCATCTCACTATCTCTTCGCCGAACTAGTGCACCTTTACATCCGACAAGTGTATTAGGTGTGTTGGGGACACAAGAGACTTCGCTTTGTGGTTGCGGGGTTGCTTGAGAGGGATATCTTTGACCTCTTCCTCCCCGAGATCGATAAACCTTGGGTGATCCACTTAAGGGAAACTTGCCGCTGTTCTACAAACCTCTCGCTCTTGGAGGCCCAACACTGTCTACAAGAATAGAAGCTCCCGTAGACATCAAGCTATTTTCCGGCGCCGTTGTCGGGGAGGAAAGGTAAAAGGTACTCACACTCCGGATCTCGGCTACTAAGCTATTTTCGCCGTTGTAAGTACTCGAAGCTATTTCCTTTAGATCCTGCAATTGCATCTTTTTGTTTCTTGTTTACACTAGTAAGGCATTATGGAATACAACTATGAGCTTTTTAATTTATTTCCTAAGTTAAGACATGAATTGTGTGATGCGAAAATTAAAGAACCTATGGAGCCTCAATTGCATGCTAGTAGCAATGTTATTAGTATGAACGCAATCACTACTAATGCTATGGATAAGTCTAAGCTTGGGGAAGCTAGTTTCTGTGATCTTTTTGGCTTCCCATCTTTAGGGGAGAAAATTTGTTACGATAATGCTTTATCTCCCATATGCGATAACTCTAATGATGCTTGTGATATTTTAAATCCACCTACTGCAAGTATTGCTTTCAAGATACCCATGAAAATTATTGAACGTGTTATTGATAACCGCTATGAAGGGGATGGAACTGTCCATCCTGGAGATCATTTATTGTTTTTGCATGAATTATGCGGGTTATTCAAGTGTGCAGGTATCTCTATGGATGAAGTGAGGAAGAAGCTATTCTCTTTTTCGCTGTCTGGTAAAGCGGCACATTGGTATAAATTGTTGAAGAATAGTCATTCTCTTGGTTGGGAGGAAATTGTACCTCTCTTTTATTCTAAATTTTATCCTCCTCATGAAGTGCATATTGATAGGAATTGCATTTATAACTTTTATCCTCGTGATGGAGAGAGTATTTCTCAAGCGTGGGGGAGATTGAAGTCACTAATGCTCAAATGTCCCATTCATGAGCTCCCCCGAATGTTATTGTTAACAATTTTTATGCGAGGCTTTCAGGACAACACAAGGACTATCTGGATGCCTGTTCAGAGGGATCTTTCGCAAGCAAGGAGGTTGAAGCTAGGTGGGATCTTCTTGATCGGATTGAGGACAACGCTGAAGGATGGGAGAACGACAAAGGTAAAGAGTCAGGTATAAATTATGATTATGAATGCATTGAAGCTTTTATGGATACCGATAAATTTCGAAATATGAGTGCTACTTATGGTCTTGACTCTCAAGTTGCTGCAAATCTTTATAAAGCCTTTGCTTCTCATTTTGAATTGCCTAAAAAGAATTTTGATAAGTATCATGAACCTTTTAAAGAGGCTTGCATAAAGAATGAAATTGTTGTTAATTATTGCAATAAGCATGCTCAAACTCCTAAGAATGCTATTTCCTATAAGCATGTTAATTTTTGTGGAATACATAGACCTTGTGGAATTAACCAAATCAAAGATGAATATTGTATCCATCATGCTAATGAAAAAACTAGAAAGTGGTTTAGGGCTCTAGATGATCTTGGTAAAAAGTTTGTGCCCTCTATCCTTTTATTTGTGAAGTTTGCCATGAAGTGGGTCATTTTAATTTTCAATGCTCCTCCAATGATAATTTGAACCCAATGAGTGCTGCAAATTTGTATTGTGATGATGAAATTACTCCTAATCAGCATGATGAACTTATTTTATTTTTGGGGTGTGAAGAACTGTCGAGAAAAATCTCTTTGTTACATATGAGTGATCTTGATATTGATGATGTCCTGCATGGGTGTTTTTCTTATTGCATTGATAATAGCCATACAAATACTTACATACAAAATATTTTAGAAGATGACACCTTGCCAAAATATGAAGAAGAAGAAGAAAAAGGGAACGAAGAAGAAGAAGAAGAAGGAGAATAAAAAGAAAGAGGTAACGGTGTATCCCCGCGTGAATGAGATAACGCTAGGTAACCGTAAGTATGTTGCTCCTAATGATTATTGTGACAATGAATCTGAATACGATGATCTTCCTATGCCCTTTACATACATTAGCAATCATGATTTAAATGAGCACACTACTTTTGATATTGCAAATCTCTGGGAAACTAATTCTGAAAATGATGATGATAATAATTGCCATAGTGTCAGTGCTATCCATGCTTCCTCCCATAATGATATAGAAAGCTCTAAGCTTGGGGAAGAGATGTTTGAAAATCCTTTAGCTACTGGTCATTATGTTCTTGATACATCTCCTTCTAATAACAATGATGGTGTGGACACAGATAAACCGACTGTGAAAGATAACTATTCTATTTCCTATGATGACACTGTGCCCCGATCTCTCGATGATTATTATAAAGAATGCTATGATATAGGCTCTAACTATCCTTATGAAACTTGTCATAGTCATGATTGTATTACCAAAAACAATTCCCTTAATATGCAATTTGTTTACCATGTTCAAATTCTTGATAATAATCTTACTCCAATTACTATTAATGAGAATAACTCTTCTTATGCCAAATTTAATGATACTTCTATGCATATGAACCATGATAAGAATGTTTTAAGTGATGGGTATATTGTGGATTTCATCAATGATGCTACTGAAAGTTATTATGAGAGAGGGAAATATGGTTATATGCATTTCAATAATATTAAGTTTCCCCTCTTTATGTTGAGAATCTTGAAGTTACTCGTGTTTTATCCTCTTATGCTTGTCACTTTGTTCTTCATGAATTCATTTGTGTACAAGATTCCTCTGCATAGGAAGCATGTTAGGCTTAAATGTGTTTTGAATTTTCCTCTTGAAGCTCTCTTTTGCTTCAAATACTATTTCTTGCGAGTGCATCATCAAAACTGCTGAGCCCATCTTAATGGCTATAAAAAAAGAACTTCTTGGGAGATAACCCATGTGTTATTTTGCTGCAGTACTTTGTTTTATATTTGTGTCTTGGAAGTTGTTTACTACTGTAGCAACCTCTCCTTATCTTAGTTTTGTGTTTTGTTGTGCCAAGTAAAGTCGTTGATAGTAAAGTTCACACTAGATTTGGATTACTGCGCAGAAACAGATTTCTTTGCTGTCACGAATCTGGGCTAAATTCTCTGTAGGTAACTCAGAAAATTAAGCCAATTTACGTGAGTGATCCTCAGATATTTACGCAACTTTCATTCAATTTGAGCATTTTCATTTGAGTAAGTCTGGTGCCCCAATAAAATTCGTCAATTCGAACTGTTCTATTTTTGACAGATTCTGCCTTTTATTTCGCATTGCCAGTTTTGTTATGTTCGATGGATATTTCGATTCCATTGACTTTCAGTAGCTTTGTGCAATGTCCAGAAGTGTTAAGAATGATTATGTCACCTCTGAACATGTATATTTTGATTGTGCACTAACCCTCTAATGAGTTGTTCTAAGTTTGGTGTGGAGGAAGTTTTCAAGGATCAAGAGAGGAGATGATACAACATGATCAAGGAGAGTGAAAGCTCTAAGCTTGGGGATGCCCCGGTGGTTCACCCCTGCATATTTAAAGAAGACTCGAGCGTCTAAGCTTGGGGATGCCCAAGGCATCCCCTTCTTCATCGACAACATTATCAGGTTCCTCCGCTGAAACTATATTTTTATTCAGTCACATCTTATGTGCTTTACTTGGAGCGTCTGTGTGCTTTTATTTTCGTTTTGTTATTTTCATTCTCTGAATAAATACATGCTTGTGTGGGAGAGATACACGCTCCGCTGGTTCATATGAACACATGTGTTCTTCGCTTTATCTTTTAGTGTTCATGGCGAAGGTTGAAACTGCTTCGTTAATTGTTATATGGTTGGAAACGGGAAATGCTACATGTGGTAATTGGTATAATGTCTTGAATAATTTGATACTTGGCAATTGTTGTGCTCATATAGATCATGTTTAAGCTCTTGCATCATGTACCTTGTACCCATTAATGAATAACTACATAGAGCTTGTTAAAATTTGGTTTGCATGATTGTTCTCTAGAGTCTAGATATTTTCTGGTTGAGGTGTTTGAACAACGAGGAGATAGTGTAAAGTCTTATAATAGTTACAATATGTTCATATGTGAGCTTTGCTGCACCTTTTATACTTGAGTTTGCTTCAAACAACCTTGCTAGCCTAGCCTTGTATTGAGAGGAATTCTTCTCGTGCATCCAAATCCTTGAGCCAATAACCATGCCATTTGTGTCCACCATACCTACCTACCACATGGTATTTCTCCGCCATTCCAAAGTAAATTACTTGAGTGCTACCTTTAAAATTTCTATTCTTTACCTTTGCAATATATAGCTCATGGGACAAAATAGCTTAAAAACTATCGTGGTGAAGAATATGTACTTATGTGTCTTATTTCTTAGTAAGTTGCTTGTTGTGCGGTAACCATGTTTTCTGGGGACGCCATCAACTCTTTTACCTTTGTTGAATATCATGTGAGTTGCTATGCATGTTCGTCTTGTCTGAAGTAAGGGAGGTTTTCACAATCAAATGGTTTGAGTATGCATACTGTTAGAGAAGAACATTGGGCCACTAACTAAAGCCATGATTCATGGTGGAAATTTCAGTATGGACAGCTAATCCTCAATCTCTTATGAGAATAATAACTGTTGTTGAATGCTTATGCATTAAAGAGGAGTCCATTATCTGTTCTCTATGTTGTCCCGGTATGGATGTCTAAGTTGAGAATAATCAAAAGCGAGAAATCCAATGCGTGCTTTCTCCTTAGACCTTTGTACATGCGGCATAGAGGTACCCCTTTGTGACACTTGGTTGAAACATATGCTATGCAATGATAATCAGTGTTAACCCAAGCTAATTAGGACAAGGTGCGAGCACTATTAGTATACTATGCATGAGGCTTGCAACTTATAAGATGTCATTACACATAACTCATATGCTTTATTACTACCGTTGACAAAATTGTTTCATGTTTTCAAAATAAAATCTCTAGCACAAATATAGCAATCGATGCTTTCCTCTGCGAAGGGCCTATCTTTTACTTTATTGTTGAGTCAGTTTGCCTATTCTTTCTATCTTAGAAGCAAACACTTGTATCAACTGTGTGTAGTGATTCTTACATGTTTACTTATTGCACTTGTTATATTGCTTTATGTTGACAATTATCCATGAGATATATATGTTGAAGTTGAAAGCAACCGCTGAAACTTATATCTTCCTTTGTGTTGTTTCAATGCTTTTACTTTGAATTTATTGCTTTATGAGTAACTCTTATGCAAGTCTTATTGATGCTTGTCTTGAAAGTACTGTTCATGAAAAGTCTTTGCTATATGGTTCAATTGTTTATTCATTGCATTAACATTGTTTTGAATCGCTGCATTCATCTCATATGCTTTACAATAGTATGATTAAGATTATGTTGGTAGCATGTCACTTCAGAAATTATCTTTTATCGTTTACCTACTCGAGGACGAGTAGGAACTAAGCTTGGGGATGCTGATACGTCTCCAACGTATCTATAATTTCTGATGTTCCATGCTTGTTTTATGACAATACCTACATGTTTTGTTCACACTTTATATCGTTTTTATGCGTTTTCTGGAACTAAACTATTGATGATATGCCGAAAGGCCAGTTGCTGTTTTCTGCTGTTTTTGGTTTCAGAAATTCTAGTAAAGAAATATTTTCGGAATCAGACGAAATCAAGACCGAAGACCTTATAATTCCCGGAAGCTTCCAGAGCACCGGAGAAGGACGAGAGGGGAGCCAGGGGGCCCCACCCCACAGGCGGCGCGGCCCAAGGGGGCGCGCCCCCTAGTGTGTGGGCACCCCGTGGCCCCTCCGACTCCGCCTCTTCGCCTATTTAAGCCGTCGTGACCTAAAACTTCGATACCTCCGGACGAAACTCCAGAAAGACTCCAGGGGCGCCGCCACATCGCGAAACTCCAATTCGGGGGACAGAAGTCTCTGTTCCGGCACCCTGCCGGGACGGGAATTGCCCCGGAGTCATCTCCACCGCTGTCTCCACCGCCATCTTCACCGCCATCGCTGCCTCCATGATGAGGAGGGAGTAATTCACCCCCGGGGCTGAGGGCTCCGCTGTAGCTATGTGGTTCATCTCTCTCTCTTTGTGATCAAGTTGAGTATTATCTATGTGCTACTCTAGTGATGTTATTAAAGTACTCTATTCCTCCTGCACGGTGTAATGGTGACAGTGTGTGCATCCGTGTTAGTACTTGGCGTAGGCTATGATTGTAATCTCTTGTAGATTATGAAGTTAACTATTGCTATGATAGTATTGATGTGATCTATGCCTCCTTCATAGTGTGATGGTGACAAGTGTGCATGCTATGTTAGTTCTCGGTGTGATTGTGTTGATCTATCTTACACTCTAAGGTTATTTAAATATGAACATTGAATATTGTGGAGCTTGTTAACTCCGGCATTGAGGGTTCGTGTAATCCTACGCGAGTTAGTGGTGTTCATCATCCAACAAGAGGGTGTAGAGTAGTCCTATTATGTGATCATTGTTGAGAGTGTCCACTACTGAAAGCGGGATCCCTAGGCCTTGCTTCCAAGCATCGAATATCCGTTTGTTTACTGTTTTGTTGCATGTTTACTCGCTGCCATATTTTATTCAGATTGCTATTACCACTCATACTCATCCATATTACTTGCATCTCCCTATCTCTTCGCCGAACTAGTGCACCTTTACATCTGACAAGTGTATTAGGTGTGTTGGGGACACAAGAGACTTCTTGCTTTGTGGTTGCAGGGTTGCTTGAGAGGGATATCTTTGACCTCTTCCTCCCCGAGATCGATAAACCTTGGGTGATCCACTTAAGGGAAACTTGCTCGCTGTTCTACAAACCTCTCGCTCTTGGAGGCCCAACACTGTCTACAAGAATAGAAGCTCCCGTAGACATCGAGCCGCGATAGAGACCAAGAAAGTCAACTTCAAGGAAGATGACGCTACCGAGAAGGTCTCGGTCGGAGCCAACATGGACCCCAAATAGGAAGACGCGCTCGTCGAGTTCCTCCGCGCTAACATGGATATCTTCGCATGGCAACCTTCGACATGTCCGGAGTACCAAGGGAACTCGCCGAGCACTACCTCAACATAAACCCGGGGCTAAACCGAGTGAAGCAAGCTATGCGATGCTTTGGAGATAAGAAGCGCCGCGCCATAGGAATGGAATTAGCAAAGTTACTAGAGGCAGGTTTTGTAATAGAAGTAATCCACACCGATTGGGTCGCAAATCCCGTCCTTGTACCCAAAAAGAATTCTGAAATACTAAGAATGTGCATCGATTACTCCGGCTTGAACAAGCATTGTCCGAAGGATCCGTTTCCCCTGCCGCGCATTGACCAAGTCATTGATTCGACGGCAGGGGCGGAACTTCTGTGTTTTCTTGACGCATATTCCGGGTATCATAAGATCCGGATGAAGAATTCCGACCAAAAGGCGACCTCGTTCATCACCCCGTTTGGCACTTACTGCTATGTTACTATGCCTTTTGGCCTAAAAAATGTAGGTGCCACCTACCAGCGTACGATGCAGCGGTGCTTGAAGGACCAAATTGGCCGGAACGTACACGCCTACGTCGACGACATCGCGGTCATGACTCGGAAAGGATCCGACTTGATCAGCGACCTTACAGAAACCTTTGAGAATCTCCGATGGTACAAGATGATGTTAAATCCGCTGAAGTGTGTCTTTGGCGTCCCAGCCGGAAAACTCCTTGGCTTCATCGTCTCCAATAGGGGCATCGAAGTTAACCCGGAAAAAATCAAGGAAATCTTGTGCATTAAAAGGCCAACTTGTCTTAAAGATGTGCAGCGACTAACTGGTTGTGTTGCAGCAATCAGCAGGTTCGTCAGCCGTCTTGGCGAGAAGGCACTACCCCTGTACAAGCTATTGAAGAAGACAGACAAATTTGTTTGGGACGAGGCAGCAGATGCAGCGCTTCAAGGGTTGAAGGAAATACTCACCTCCCCACCCATCCTAGTTGTAGGATAACGTTGCATATAAAACAAAAAAATTCCTACCGCGAACACGCAATCCAAGCCAAGATGCAATCTAGAAGACGGTAGCAACGAGGGGGTATCGAGTCTCACCCTTGAAGAGATTCCAAAGCCTACAAGATGAGGCTCTTGTTGCTGCGGTAGACGTTCACTTTCCACTTGCAAAAGCGCGTAGAAGATCTTGATCACGATCGGTTCCGGCGCCACGAACGGGCAGCACCTCCGTACTCGGTCACACGTTCGGTTGTTGATGAAGACGACGTCCACCTCCCCGTTCCAGCGGGCAGCGGAAGTAGTAGCTCCTCTTGAATCCGACAGCGCGACGGCGTGGTGTTGGTGGTGGTGGAGAACTCCGGCGGAGCTTTGCTAAAGCTACGCGGGAGATATGGAGGAGAGGGGGCGGCTAGGGTTTGGGAGGGGTGGCCGGCCACTTCAATGGGGCGGCCAGCTTGTGGTCTTGGTGTGGCCGGCCCCCTCCCCTATGCCCCTCATTATATAGGTGGAACCCCAAGTGTTGGTATCCAAGTCTTCGAATAAGACCCGAACCAAAAACCTTCCATAAGGAGGGAAAACCTAGCCAAGCTAGGACTCCCACTAGAGGTGGGAGTTCCACCTCCCATATGGGGGGGTGGCCGGCCCCCTAAGGGGAGTCCACTTGGGACTCCTCCCCCACTAGGGTTGGCCGGCCATGGAGGTGGAGTCCCATGTGGACTCCACCTTCCTTGGTGGTTTCTTCCGGACTTTTCTAGAACCTTCTAGAACCTTCCATAGAACCTCCCGCGACATTTTAATTCACATAAAATGACATCCTATATATGAATCTTATTCTCCGGACCATTCCGGAACTCCTCGTGAAGTCCGGGATCTCATCCGGGACTCCGAACAAATAATCGAACTCCATTCCATATTCAAGAACTACCATTTCAACATCCAACTTTAAGTGTGTCACCCTACGGTTCGTGAACTATGCGGACATGGTTGAGTACTCACTCCGACCAATAACCAATAGCGGGATCCGGAGATCCATAATGGCTCCCACATATTCAACGATGACTTTAGTGATCGAATGAACCATTCACATACGATACCAATTCCCTTTGTCACGCGATATTTTACTTGTCCGAGGTTTGATCTTCGGTATCACTCTATACCTTGTTCAACCTCGTCTCCTGACAAGTACTCTTTACTCGTACCGTGGTATGTGTTCTCTTATGAACTCATTCATATGCTTGCAAGACATTAGACGACATTCCACCGAGAGGGCCCGGAGTATATCTATCCGTCATCGGGATGGACAAATCCCACTGTTGATCCATATGCCTCAACTCATACTTTCCGAATACTTAATCCCACCTTTATAGCCACCCATTTACGCAGGTGGTGTTTGGTGTAATCAAAGTACCTTTCCGAGTATAAGTGATTTACATGATCTCATGGTCATAAGGACTAGGTAACTATGTATCAAAAGCTTATAGCAAATAACTTAATGACGAGATCTTATGCTACGCTTAATTGGGTGTGTCCATTACATCATTCATATAATGACATAACCTTGTTATTAATAACATCCAATGTTCATGATCACGAAACCATGATCATCTATTAATCAACAAGCTAGTTAAGAGGCATACTAGGGACTCCTTGTTGTTCACATAACACACATGTATCAATGTTTCTGTTAATACAATTATAGCATGGTATGTAAACATTATCATAAACACAAAGATATATAATAATAACCATTTTATTATTGCCTCTTGGGCATATCTCCAACAGTCTCCCACTTGCACTAGAGTCAATAATCTAGTTTACATTTGTAAAGATATAACACCTTGGTCTTCCGGTGCTTTATCATGTTTTGCTCACGGGAGAGGTTTTAGTCAACGGATCTGACTTGCTCAGAAACGTATGTATTTTGTAATTCATTTGCGTCTCATCGCATCACTCATTTCCAAATGAGTCAGCATTAAATATGTTTAGTCTTCTGGTGGAACCTTAATTCCGCGGTCTGAAATATGTCACTAATATTGTCACACACAATATAGCTTCAAAGTTCGACTCTGTCGGAACTACACCAAGTTCTCAAAGAACCTCTTGACTTAACATCCTTTGTCATTGTCAAAACAATGACATACTCTGCCTTCTTTTGTAGAATCCGTCACAATATTTAGAACTCTTCTAAATCTAGCATAAACAACTTCTAGCTCATTGTGCTACCTTTTAAACAACACTTAGTCTAATTTGAGATTGAAATTATATTTTATATGTGACAAAACCAATATCGGTGTAACACCTTACAGCGATTTGTTTGTCATTTCCTCATACAAAACTATATATATATATCCTTAGTTCTTCTAAAGTACTCAAGGATATTCTTACTGTTTGTCCAATGATCATCACATGAATCATTTTGGTATATGCTTCTAACATTTTAGAGCACAGGACATCTGATTGTGTACATATTAATTTTGATCTAAAATCACTCATGTGTTTTTACTCATTGAGTGTCAGATACACTCAAGTCTTGTTAAAACTTAACATGACAAGAACATTTTCTTAAAATTTATATATTGAACTACTTCAATATCCATTCTATGTACTTTGACTTAAACTTATTATGTGTTTCAATCTATCTTCATAGATCTTGACACTAAATATGTTTCGATCCATATTCTTTCATTGAAGTTAATTTCTCAATGAAACCTTTTTAATCAAGTATATAATTACATCATTTACAACCAACTATATGTCATCTACATAAAGTATTATAAATATGTCTCAGCGCTCCCACTTAATTTCTTGCAAATGCAAGCCTCTTCATCGTTTCTGATGAAATCAAAAACTCTTTGACTATTTCATCTGGTGAAGATTCCAACTCCTTGATACTCACTTCATCCAATTGAAGTTTGTATACCTATCTAGTATTCCACGGACTAGCAAAACTCTTGGTTGTATCTTGTATACACTTTTAATACACTCTTCTGATAAGAAATGTATTTTTCCATCCTACTAGCATATCTCATAAAAGAAATATGTAGTGATTACTAGAATAATCCACATAGACTATAAGCATTACTACGGAAGATCTAATCTTATCGTAGTCAACTCTTTGAACTTTGTCGTAAACAACTTTTCGACAAGTCGAGCTTCTTTCAAGGATATTTCATCCAAGTCCATCAATTTTATAGATCCATTTACTTTCAAAAAGTATTCATCTATCTTGGATTTCATGGTGTATAGCCAATTTAACGGAGTCAGGGCCCATCATAACTTCTTTGTTTGTAGTTGGTTTATCCTTGTTCACAATCAATCCTTTGTCCACAAATCATTTATTTGATCACAAAGTTAACCATGCCTACAAGGTTCAATATGCTTTTTGATCTCCATGGCTAAAACACTTTGTAGTCATGGGAGCCATGATCGTCGTGGTCGCTTCCGGAACCAATTTCCGATGATGCGCTACTCTGATCATTATGCTCAGGTTCATAAACCTTATCAAATTATATTGTCCTCCCACTCAAATACTTCACTAGAAACAATTTCTCGGAAATAAGAAACATTGACAAACACTTTTGTCTTTGTCTCGTGGGAAGAATTCCCAATCAAATCTATGGGATAACCAACAAAGACATTCATCCGATTTTGGTTGTAAACTTATTTACTTATGCTATGCATACCAAAATTTAAGAAAAGACTATCAGGGTTCATACCCATGCCATAACTCGTATGGTGTCATTTCAACGGATCATGATGATGCTCTATTCAGTGTAAAAGCGGTAGTCACTAAAGCATAATCCACAAAAATATAATGGCGTCAATATCTTATCTCATCATTGATCCAACAAGGTTTGGATACATATCTTGGATACTTCATCATCACTATGATACTCCAAGAAACGTGAGTTGTAGAACAATTTCATAACTCTCTTAGATGTTCGCTAAAACTCGTAATTCAAATATTTCCACCATGATCCAATCATAGATATTTGATTTTTCTATTACGATGATTTCCACTTCATGCTGAAATTTATTTGAATCCATTCAAATGTTTCAAACTTCTTCCTTATTGAATATATCCACATATATACTCAATTTATTGTTGGAAGTTTTCATGAAGTAGAAGAATCTCCCGCACACAACTATGCCCGATGAACCACATATATCATTATGTATGTTTTCACTAAGTTAGTTGCCCGTTCAACTCTCGGCCTATGAACGGTATTTCAGTCATTACTTTTTAGAAAAGATTTTGCAAGCGCCAAACGATTCAAAAAATCAAATGACTCCAAAAATCCATTTGCATGGAGTTCCTTCATGCGTTCCTTTCTAACATGAACTAAATGGCGGTTCCACAAATAAGTGGAATTCAAATCATTTGCCTTATGGCATTTTAGCGTCAGTATTATGTGTGTGTGTTTCACCATTAAGATTTATAATCACTTATCCATCGTACATGGAGTAATGTCATAATTTTAACAACTCATTGTTTTTATTTGACCAGAGCAAAATAACAATTTATTAAGCTCTTTATTATAAATTCCAAGGGTTAGGTAGAATGCCAACGACAAACATAATAACACTTTATTATGTTCCAGACGTGCATTATTACCATATTCCTTATCAGTCACTTAGGCCATAGTATTCTTGTATTGCGTTGTTTTTGTATGACACTTCATACCAACCAATATAGTACTTATACCCAAGAATTTCATAGTATGACTTAACTAGGAATACAACCATAACATGTATATCATTTATATACACCTGAGCTAGACTTTCTAGTCTTTTCTTTTCTTTTTGCCAAAATATCTTTTGCAGTTTCTCTTTTAGCTTTCCTCATTATTCAGAAAAACACTTCAACATCAATAACTTCTAGGTTTGTTGGTCAAATATCAATAACCTCGAGGTTCTTATTTTGAAGTTGATCATCATATGACAAGTGTTCCGGATTTCACTATTAGTAACCTTGTAATATGATGAACAATTTCACTCATAATTTTATCCATCAATTCATGACAACTTTCTGAGACCATGTCTGTACATGCTAGGCTCATAAAGTTTAACCTTAGTATTCGCATGTGCAAATCTGGCTTGCACCCGTTGTATGCACACGTAGAATCTATCACACCCGATCATCACGTGATGCTTCGATACGACGAGTCTTAGCAACGGTGCATACTAAGGATGATAACTTCATGGATATGCGAATATCGTTAGTGCTCCAATAGTTGGAGGATTGTGACGCGTGGCGTCTTCAACCTTCATACATTCCCATAAAACTTATGAGTTTATGTAGTCTCACCAAATTCTATTATCTTGCAATAAGGTCTTAGATATCACATATATCTCATACCTTGATTATTTCTGAAAACTAAATTTTCAGCTCCTTACTTTTCAAACAAATTTGAACTTCAAGTTTGATGGAGACAAGATAACTTTAGGTACTAATTGAAACCATAGCTCTTTGAATCAACAATGCGAGGTTTACTAAAAGTTTGCAATAGGACTTAATCAATTCTTGATTCTTTAACAATACGGTACCAATCCGTAAAGTTTCTTGTCGATTTTAACAGTATTTCTATCTCAATAACAAGACTAGCGCATGGTAGAAAAACGGATGCCAATACTACAAAATTAATTCAAAATACTACTTAGACTATGTTTATGATAATTAGTTCATGTTTTAATCTAATTACTAATGAACTCCCACTTAATACAACATCCCTCATAGTTGTTAAGTGGTACACGATCCAAATCCACTCCACCAAAACCGATCATCACGTGAGATGATGTAGCTTCAATGGTGAACATCAACATGTTGATCATATCATCCATATGACTCGTGTTCAATCTTTCGGTTTCCGTTGTCCCGAGGCCATGTCTGTACATGCTAGGCTCGTCAAGCAAACCCAAGTATTCCGCGTGTGCAACATGGCTTACACCCGTTGTATATGAACGTTGAATCTATCACATCCGATCATCACGAGATGCTTTGAAACGACGAACTTTGGCAACAGTGCATACGAGGGGAGAACACTTTATTATCTTGATATTAATGTGAGGGATCATCTTATAATGCTACCGTCGCGATCTAAGCAAAATAAGATGCATAAAGGATTAACATCACATGCAGTTTATATGTGATATGATATGGCCCTTTTTTGTCTTTGTGCCTTCGATCTTCATCTCCAAAGCACGGACATGATCTCTATCACCAACGGGCATGATCTCCATCATCGTCGGCGTAGCGTCAAGGTTCATGGCGCCGTCTTCATGGTTGTTCACCTCATGTAGCAACTATTACAACTACTTTGAAATACTACTCAACATGAAATTTAAAGACAACCATAAGGCTCCTGCCGGTTGCCACAATACAATAATGATCATCTCATACATATTCATCATCACATTATGGCCATATCACATCACCAAACCCTGCAAAAACAAGTTAGACGTCTCTAATTTGGTTTGCATATTTTACGTGGTTTAGGGTTTTCGAGAGAGATCTAATCTACCTACGAACATGAACCACAACGGTGATACTAGTGTTGTCAATAGAAGAGTAAGTTGAATCTTTACTATAGTAGGAGAGACGAGACACCCGCAAAGCCTCTTATGCAATACAAGTTGCATGTCGAACGAGGAACAAGTCTCATGAACGCGGTCATGTAAAGTTAGTCCGGGCCGCTTCATCCCACTATGCCACAAAGATGCAAAGTACTCAAACTAAAGATAACAAGAGCATCAACGCCCACAAAACCATTGTGTTCTACTCGTGCAACCATCTATGCATAGACACGGCTCTGATACCACTGTAGGATAACGTTGCATATAAAACAAAAAAATTCCTACCGCGAACACGCAATCCAAGCCAAGATGCAATCTAGAAGACGGTAGCAACGAGGGGGTATCGAGTCTCACCCTTGAAGAGATTCCAAAGCCTACAAGATGAGGCTCTTGTTGCTGCGGTAGACGTTCACTTTCCACTTGCAAAAGCGCGTAGAAGATCTTGATCACGATCGGTTCCGGCGCCACGAACGGGCAGCACCTCCGTACTCGGTCACACGTTCGGTTGTTGATGAAGACGACGTCCACCTCCCCGTTCCAGCGGGCAGCGGAAGTAGTAGCTCCTCTTGAATCCGACAGCACGACGGCGTGGTGTTGGTGGTGGTGGAGAACTCCGGCGGAGCTTTGCTAAAGCTACGCGGGAGATATGGAGGAGAGGGGGGCGGCTAGGGTTTGGGAGGGGGTGGCCGGCCACTTCAATGGGGCGGCCAGCTTGTGGTCTTGGTGTGGCCGGCCCCCTCCCCTATGCCCCTCATTATATAGGTGGAACCCCAAGTGTTGGTATCCAAGTCTTCGAATAAGACCCGAACCAAAAACCTTCCATAAGGAGGGGAAACCTAGCCAAGCTAGGACTCCCACTAGAGGAGGGAGTTCCACCTCCCATATGGGGGGGGGTGGCCGGCCCCCTAAGGGGGAGTCCACTTGGGACTCCTCCCCCACTAGGGTTGGCCGGCCATGGAGGTGGAGTCCCATGTGGACTCCACCTTCCTTGGTGGTTTCTTCCGGACTTTTCTAGAACCTTCTAGAACCTTCCATAGAACCTCCCGCGACATTTTAATTCACATAAAATGACATCCTATATATGAATCTTATTCTCCGGACCATTCCGGAACTCCTCGTGAAGTCCGGGATCTCATCCGGGACTCCGAACAAATAATCGAACTCCATTCCATATTCAAGAACTACCATTTCAACATCCAACTTTAAGTGTGTCACCCTACGGTTCGTGAACTATGCGGACATGGTTGAGTACTCACTCCGACCAATAACCAATAGCGGGATCCGGAGATCCATAATGGCTCCCACATATTCAACGATGACTTTAGTGATCGAATGAACCATTCACATACGATACCAATTCCCTTTGTCACGCGATATTTTACTTGTCCGAGGTTTGATCTTCGGTATCACTCTATACCTTGTTCAACCTCGTCTCCTGACAAGTACTCTTTACTCGTACCGTGGTATGTGTTCTCTTATGAACTCATTCATATGCTTGCAAGACATTAGACGACATTCCACCGAGAGGGCCCAGAGTATATCTATCCGTCATCGGGATGGACAAATCCCACTGTTGATCCATATGCCTCAACTCATACTTTCCGAATACTTAATCCCACCTTTATAGCCACCCATTTACGCAGTGGGTGTTTGGTGTAATCAAAGTACCTTTCCGGTATAAGTGATTTACATGATCTCATGGTCATAAGGACTAGGTAACTATGTATCAAAAGCTTATAGCAAATAACTTAATGACGAGATCTTATGCTACGCTTAATTGGGTGTGTCCATTACATCATTCATATAATGACATAACCTTGTTATTAATAACATCCAATGTTCATGATCACGAAACCATGATCATCTATTAATCAACAAGCTAGTTAAGAGGCATACTAGGGACTCCTTGTTGTTCACATAACACACATGTATCAATGTTTCGGTTAATACAATTATAGCATGGTATGTAAACATTATCATAAACACAAAGATATATAATAATAACCATTTTATTATTGCCTCTTGGGCATATCTCCAACACTAGTAGCACCAGGAGAGTCAGAGCCTATGCTCCTTTACCTGGCAGCTACCAACAGAGTCATCAGCCTCGTCATCGTGGTGGAGCGACAGGAAGAAGGACACGAGTATGGAGTCCAAAGACCAGTCTACTACATCAGCGAAGTGCTGACAGAATCCAAACAAAGATACCCTCACTTTCAGAAGCTAGCCTATGGAGTATTTCACGGGCAGCAGGAAGCCGAGACACTACTTCCAGGAGCATCCGATGAATGGCCGTGAGCAAAGCTCCGCTGTCAACGATTCTTAATAACGCTGACGCAACAGGACGCACAGCAAAATGGGGCATTGAATTATCCGCCTTCGACATCAACTACAAAGCCAGGACCGCGGTCAAATCCCAAATCTTGGCAGATTTTATCGCAGATTGGACAGAAGCTCCGGATACAAATCTGGAGCAGGAACCAGAGACATGGATTATGCACTTCGATGGATCCAAGCAGCATCAAGGCTCAGGAGCCGGAGTCACCCTGAAGTCCCCTACCGGAGAAGAACTGCAGTACGTTTTGCAGATCCACTTCGAAGCTACAAACAACATGGCGGAGTACGAGGCTCTACTACACGGACTGCGCATCGCTAAGGAAATAGGGATCAAGCACATTGTTTGCTGCAGAGATTCCGACCTGGTGGCACAGCAAGTAGCCGGAACCTGGAACGCCAGAAATTCCATCATGGCGGCTTACAGAGATGAAGTTGACGAGATCGCCAAGTGCTTTCTCAGATACGAAGTCAACTACGTCAGGAGAGACGACAACGCAGCGGCAGACATGCTATCCAAGCTCGGATCCGGCAGAAAACCAATTCCGCCTGGTATTTTCCTGGAGCACCTGCGGATACCCTCGGTGAAGGGCGCTAACCCGGAAAACCCAGATGTGGCAGTATCTCCGGCTAGAGAAGTGATGGCTATCACTCCGGCCTGGACGCAGCCTTTCCTGGACTACCTCATCGATCAAAAGTTGCCAGAGGACGAGGTCCTCGCGCGACAGATCGTCAGACGAGCAAGATCCTACACAATAGTTGATGGACAGCTCTATAAAAGAAGTGCAACAGGGGTATTTCTCAAATGCGTCTCTAATCAAGATGGTATTGAGATACTCGGAGAGATCCATGCTCGGGGATTGCGGGCATCACGCCGCTCCCGGATCACTCGTTGCAAAAGCCTTTCGGCTTGGATTTTACCGGCTCACGGCTAAAGAAGATGTCGATAAGCTGGTAAAAACTTGCCGCGGTTGTCAGTACTACGCTACTCAACCAAACGCTCCAGCCCAAGAGCTGAAGACCATCCCCATCACCTGGCCGTTTGCGGTCTGGGGGCTTGATATGGTTGGTAAGCTAAAGAAATCATCTCCTGGCGGTTTTGAATACCTCTTGGTCGCTATTGATAAGTTCAGTAAATGGATCGAGGCAAAGCCAGTGAGAAAAGCCGATGGTGCTACGACACTCAAATTCGTCTGCAGCCTCGTGACGAGATTCGGCATCCCGCACAGCATAATCACAGATAATGGCACGAACTTCACGCAAGGAGAATTGAAGGATTATTGTCATGACGTCGGGATCCGGCTAGACCTGGCATCCGTGGCTCATCCACAGTCCAATGGTCAGGTCGAAAGAGCAAACGGACTCCTTTTATCCGGAATCAAACCACGCCTTGAAGAACCGCTGCGCCGCGCAGCCGGAGCCTGGGCAGAGGAGCTGGACTCCGTCCTGTGGAGTTTACGAACTACCCCCAACGAGTCAACAGGATTCACTCCGTTTTTCCTGGTATACGGATCCGAAGCTGTACTCCCTTCCGACATCATCCATGATTCACCGCGAGTCTCCGCCTACAACGAAGAAACTGCTGATGAGGCTAGACAGCTATTTGTGGACCTGATCGAAGAAGCTCGGAATTTAGCAGACCAACGTTCCACCATTTACCAGCAGAAGCTCCGACGCTACCATAGTCGTCGAGTCCGGAATCGCTCGTTCATGGCCGGAGACTTGGTCCTCCGCCTTCGTCAGGTGAAAGATCATAAGTTGCAATCTCCATGGGAAGGACCCTTCGTCGTTAGCAAAGTGCTTCATAACTGATCGTACTACCTCGTCGATTTTCAAGAGCTAAAGGACAGACCTGCCAATTGGCACCGGAAACGCAAACGGGAGGATCCGGATGACATCTACGATGAAACAGAACGTCCTTGGAACATTGCACAGCTACGTCCTTTCCACACTTAGCGTAGAATTACATACTTTGTAACAATATTATACATGATCAATGAAATAAAGCTTTTGGTTCACTCTATGAGTCATTTACCTCCTTTACTTGTTCATTTTTAGATCGTGTATGTTTTCCGACTAAAACCGCAGAGCTGGATATTTCCGCCTAGGCGTGTATGAAAGTTGTGATTTTCAAAAATCGTCCCTTAGGACGTAAGCTTAAGTTTTTTTGGTGGAAATGTTTTCTCGTTGCGAATTCGTGGATTCCTAGTAGCGATTTCCGGCACCTTGGCCGGGGGCTTGTTTCCGCGGTTATTGACGGATTGCCATTGGGCTTCGTCGCCGCTGGCGAGCGTTTCCGGCTAAAGGTCTTCCGGCTCGCGGAAGGTCAAGCGAGTAAGCCGGAAAACATTAAAATCAGCACTTGCTTTCAAACCCAACGAAACATGCAAATAATATTAAACGGATAGCAGGATAAGTGTTTCCCGCCCGCGCATAACATGTTTTCGTCCCTAGCTACTTAAGAATTTAAAGTTATATTACAAACCCTTGCTGGGGCCAAAATGATGCATTGTTTTTCCCGCAGGAACAAAGTTTTCACTCCCCCTTAGCAGGAGAGGTTTTGCCTTTTGGGTCCCCTTCCTCGGCATCCTCGGCCGGAGATGACACGTCCTCGTCACTTTCTTCTTCTTTCGAAGTTACAACGCCTTCCTTGGGTTCCTCTTGGGGAGCATCCTTGGAGCTGGTCCAGGTAAACTGGGTGCCGGATTCCGCAGGTCGCGCCTCCGCGTCACGTTCCTTCTGAAGTTCGGCTTCCAGGGGCTCGTCCGCAGGAAGCACGACCTTGTCGTAGAATTCTTCATGCCGGATCCTGCGCGCGATGCGGGTGTCGTAGCCGCTCACTGCATCTAGGAGTGCATTAACATCCGCACCCGGAGGAACACCTGTGGTCACATGGTCAATATCAAGCTCCGAGTTATGCGCCAGGCACATAGTCAAGGCCATCGCAGCTACGCCTTGGGCTGATGATGCTTGTAGATCCGCCACCAGCTCCGGAAGAACGTCCATCTTTTTTATAAGCTTGCGAACGTTGCAAGTGCGACTCCTCTTGATGGATAAGTTGTAGCATATCTTTCGGGAGGCGGAGATGAGATCTTTGCAATCATCGCCTGCAAGTTGAAGGAGGTCATCTCGGGGGAACAAATTCCGACGTTTTTCCGGATACCCAAGTGGCTCTGCACGAGATCATCAGATATAAGTATGCAGATTGAGCACAAACAAAGAACAGAAACAAACATCTAGATAAGTTTCCGGTATAGTACCCAGGATGTTTTCATTGAGCAAGTCCCAGTGATGTTCTGCGGTTTCCATATATTTCCGGTACCCATTGAGTTCTTTCTGCTGCCTCTTGATGGTTTCGCTGTCAACGTTTCTCTTCAACACAAATTCGCCCTTCTCCCTGGTGTGTTCAGAGTTTTTCTCCGCCAGTTGTTTCTCGGCCTCCTCCCTCTTTTGTTCTGCCTCCATTAGTTTCGTTTCCAATTCTTGGTACGAGGAACGCAGGTTCTCAAGTTCCGAGGAGGCTGTGACAAGGGAAGAGGATGCGCCTATAATAAAATAGGTCAAAAACTAGTTCAAAGTTGGAACGTGAATTAATGACGAGCAAAGGGCGGAAACCAACCTTGAGCATCCGCCAGTTGTTTGTTCAGTTCTGCATTCGCATCTTTCAGAGTCCGGATATTTTCCGCCTGACTTAGGGTAACGCGGCGCTGAAGGGAAATGTTCTTGTGCAGCTCGTAATGCAGCGCCTGCTGTTCCTGTAAAATATAAGACAGAGCAGGAGTAAAAATTCCGCCTGTATCAGTGGATTCCTTTGAAGCTTTATTGCCGAAACCTTTCCGCCATAATGCTTGGGGGCTACTGCTTCAATTTAAAAAAATCTTTCCAGAAGTAATCTTCGTCTAAGCATTTAAGCGCTAACGTGTATCTACGTTTCCGCCTACATGCTTGGGGGCTACTGGGGAGTACCTTTTGCTTGCAGATGAGTTTGTCGAGAAACTGGCCGACGTCCTTCTTGCAATCCTGAATCTCCGATGTGGCGACATCAGGTTTCCCCCAGCGTTGTTCAGCATGGCGTTGAGCAAGTCTTGTTCAAGCTCCCATTTCTCCGCCTCAGTAAGTTTATTGAAAAACTTAGTCGTGTATGCCTTGGGGGTGGAAGTGAGGTCAGTCGGATCTCCAAAATTCTTCGGAAATACGACAACATCGCCAGCACCGGCTCCGGCTCTTTCGGAAGAAGTGACCTCAGCTTCTCCTTGAACTTGTACTCCTGCTTCATCTTGAGCAGGTCCTTTGTCTTTAGGATCTTCTCCGCCCACCTTTTCGCTGCTAATCGGAACTATTTCCGGTGGAGTGTTAGCGGCAGGAGGGGAAGAACGATCAGCTTGAGAGGGGGACGGCTGGGGAGCAGTGTGAGATGTGCTTGGTGGAGCTGGAGTAGGAGGACCAACAGCCGGAGACTTTTTCATGTATTTGGTAATGGGCTCTTGGCTGGTGGTCCGGGTGGCGGCGGTACTTGGATTCCTGCAAGCAAGCGAAGGGGTTCAAATCATAAATAACTTCATCAAAATAGAGATGCACCATACTCGAAACTTACGGGCGCCGGGGATGATGGGGCGCGAGCGTTTGCCAGCTGTTGCCTGCATTTTCAGACGTGCTTGCTCCGCTCTCTTCGAGTTTAGCAGAGGTGGCTTTACGGTTTTGGGCTTTTTGGCGGAGGCCTCGCCACTGGCTCCGGCTTCTGAGCCGGAAGCTTTGGCGCGGGGACGCTTCGAAGGTCGAGGGGCCGCCTTGCGGGGTGCCTATTCCTCTTCCTCTTCTTCGTCATCCGGAACCTCCTCCGCCCCGTCGCCGCTGAAAGGAACACGAAGAATGGTGCGAAAGTTTTCCTCCGCCAAAGTATCGAGCTGGAGGGAATATGAATATAAGTTAAAGTCAACATCCAAAAACTTGTGAAGTTTGAAGTGACGAAGGAAACAGAGCTTACCGGAGGACACTGGTCATTTGTGTAGATATCCTTGATCAATTCCGGGACAGGTTGGCCCCGGCCTATCTTCACAAGCGTTTTGATTCTCCTTTTGAGAGAGTCAGCCGGAAGGTCGTGGCGGGTAGCCCGGAGCAGGTCGTCCGCCCCGGTGTATGCGCAGATTAACCGCGCATTATGCCGCAGTTGGCCGGATCCGTCGGGTGAACCAGCTAAGAGTGAGTTGAGCTCCGGTTAGCCCGTCATGGACTAACCAAGATATTCTCCGCGCCGCTTTCTCCAGGATAGGGGTTTGAGCGAGTGAGGGAACGAAGCTCCAGCTCGCAAGTTCTTCCGGAGGCTCATTGTCGAACTTGGGCAGGCCGTCATGGATGTTCGGAACTGAAACGTTCTTTTCATAGAACCATCCGGCGTTCCAGTACCGGACGGATTCGTGCGAATCATGTGGTGGATACATGCGTCCAGGTCGGAGCATGAACGTCATGCTCCCACAGTTCACCATTGCTTTGTCCTTCGTTTCCTTCTTCACTCGGAAGAAAAACTGCCATAACTTGACATCTGGTCGGATTCCAAGATGCCCTTCGCAAAGTGTTGCAAAGTTGGAGAGGAGGAGGTATGAGTTGGGGCAGGTATTGTGAGGCTGGAGCCCATACGTGCTGAGGATGGAGAGGAAAAACTTCGAGCAGGGGAGCGACAACCCGCGCTCCACCCAAGCCTTGGTCATTACTACTTCATCGGCTCCGGGCTTGGGGACGTCGGTGTCGCGTATGAAGCTCCAGTAGGCGGAGATCATACCCTCATTCTGAAGCTCTCTAAGCTCCACGTCGGTGGTTTCATAGGGCCACCATTGACCCCGTTCTCCTTCGCGGATCCGAGCCTTGGAAGCTCTCTTGTTTTTCGCCTCCTGCACTTTGGCTGCCATTCTCGCTTGACCCTCGAGTTCTTCTTGAAGTTCTTTGAGGGAGGGGATCCGGCCTGGAGTGGTGCTGGAAGATGCGGAAAATGGTTGAGCTAGCCGGATGTCAGAAACATATGGTGGTAGATATGCTATGGGATCCGGACAGATTGGTTCTAACGAATTGGGATTTGGGCTACTCGGAGAGCTACCAGTACAATGCGGTGAATCGATTGGCATGCTTCCGGCTGCACCCATTTAAAATATTTGAGTAATCAGAATCTACGCTACACTTCTTCTTCTACAGGACCGGCGCACTTACCGTTAATGGCGCGGTGGTTCCGTGGGACGCCGGCGAGGTTGTGCTGGCCGGACTTGCAGCGTTGCGCTTCCGAAGACCACGAAACGGCGGCGGAGGAAAAATCCCGATCAAACACACAGATCTCAGGTCGAGGGAGACCTTGGAGTGGCGGCGGGAGAAGTTCCCCGTGCGAGAGTTCGCCGGAGTTGAGATCCGTCGGGTGGCGCGGCGCGAGGAAGAAGATGAAGTGGTGAGGTGCGGTGAAAGAATGAAACATTACCGAGCCGCGGGGTATTTATAGGCCACTCGCGGAGATTCGGGATTCGGATCCAACGGTGGAAACGGAACGGTCGCACCGTTGGATGGATAACACGTGTCTTAGGTCAAGTGCGGTAAAACGACGTGGAGGTAATTTGACCATGCACTCCCGAAATTTCCGGCTGAAGATTCGCATCTGCGAAAATTTAGCGCGGGAAATAAGGAGGTTGTGCGCGGGAAAGGCGGAATCTCCGTTGCGATACCTATTCCGAAGACGAAGGATTTTCGTGTGAATGAACCCGGAATCGAGTAAAAGTTTTTGAAGCTCTTCAAGATTCTCTTCGGATCCGAGCTGAATGAAGTCGGAGGAATGATGAATCTCGGAGAACTTCGGGGGCTACTATTGTGGGTATACTTTATGGGTATATCAACGGCATGGCCTAGATCCGGCAAGCCCGGGTGGCCCATAGTTGGTGATGAGGCATGTGGCCCATCGAGCGGCCCAGTTGCTGTAGATCCCGAAGGATGAAGTCCAGCCCAGGAACAGGAAGCCGGATCTCAACCGACCTACGAAGGAGGCCGGATCCGTGACGGCCCATGAAGTATCCGGATCCAGCACGTACTTGGAGGAAGGCGGATCCTTGACGTACACGGCAAGACATTGTACCGTAGTTAGGCAACTTGTATTCCGGCTAGGA
This sequence comes from Lolium rigidum, assembly GCF_022539505.1. NCBI lineage: Eukaryota > Viridiplantae > Streptophyta > Magnoliopsida > Poales > Poaceae > Lolium > Lolium rigidum. The sequence continues at coordinate 174,902,709 of NC_061513.1, forward strand.
CTCTCCATATAAATCCTAGATCCGTGCGCCTTTATAAGCTGGATTCTGGGAGCCCTAGAGGCACAACCACAACTCATTGTAACAACGCGAAAGCGCCCAGATAATTCCAGACAAGCAGCAGTAGACCCTGTCATCGTGCAGGTGTTCCGAAGCTGGGTAATCGCGTACCACCGTCCCGTGTGCACTCCGCCCTATGGCCCCTACTTCTTTTCCCCCTCGTGAGGATCCCTCCTCCGAGGTACCGTCGATTAGGCAACGACAATAGGGGTTGTCATTAATTACCAAAATCACACATAGGGGCAATGTACCCTTACAGGTGTCCACCCGTCATCTATTTTTTTGGCGCCTTGGCCTTGGTCTTGATTCCGACAGGGGTGTTGGTGGTGGGCACGATAGGGGTGAGGTCCATCCTGTCGATGGTGTCCTCCGTCGCAGGCTAGGTCTCAATACCGACATATATTTTGGAGTTATGTGGGACGTTGCTGCTTGCGCCGGTGCATTTACAACCAAAATTTGTGCTTGGAATAAATCACGGCGGATAGATTTGTCTGCTTGTGTCGGACCGCTAGGCTTGATTTTTGGTGTCCCCATCCATGAGGACCTAAACGCACAACTAGAGGTGTAAACGGATAGGGTAATTTTTGCGCCAAAACCGGACCCCAATCCGTTTTAAGGTATACATTTCTGACTTCACAAAATCCAACGGATAAGCATATCCTATTCAAAAGTGGTACCCAGATACAGTATAGTATATGAATTATGTAAAATTTAATTAGGATAACCCGATAGTTTTAAACCGGATAATCAAATTTTTCGTCAAAAGCTAAGGCCAAACTTACAAGGTTAGTACTTATTGATTTAACAAATTCATTTGGTAACCGTGTTTTCCTCTAACTATCTAGCAATGCTTGAGTTTTGGCCTATTATGTTTTTTTTATAACTAGACAAGATTGGAAGTTTAAATCCCTCTCAATATTTTCAAGAGCTATAACTATTTACCAATGAGCGCATATATTCAACTATTTTTTCTTCCAGTCCGATTCTATCCCATTGCCGATTCAAATTCGCACTTCGGTATATCCGCATTTGAATCCGAAACCCGTTAATATTCGCTCCAATACGAATTCAAGAAAATTATATGGTAAATGATAGGTATGAGCAAAATTTCATTGGATCCAATCCGTTTACACCGTACGGACAGCCACGCTGGGTTTGCCTTGTGCCGGTAAAGATGGACTTAGAGCATCTCCAACCGCGCGACCCAAATGGACGCGCTGGGCCGTCCGTTTTGGGACGTTTGGGTGGCCGAGCGGACACGCGGACAGTGGCCCGCGTCCGCGTGTCCGTTTGGGTCGCGCGCTGCGCCCAACGCGCGGACGCAGCGCATAATCGGAGAAACACCAAAACAAAAAAATGGCAAATTTAAACGAAATTTGATTAAACATATGCCCTATTTTGGGCAAATTTGTACATAGCCCTATTTTGGGCAAATAACTAACAAAAGAAGCCCCTATATGGGCTTTAAAATTTAAACTAAAAACCCTCTATTAGGGTTTGGTCGGCGGCGCGGTGGCCGCCGGTGCGCCGCCTAGCCCCTGTGGGCGTCGTCGGCGTCGTCGTCGTCGTGGACGACGTCCCCGGGCGGCGAGGCACTGTTGTGGCTCGACCGTGCCGGGAACTCCGGCCATGGAGACCACAGGGCCTCCTCCCAGGCCGAGTGGGGGTCCGGAGCCACCCGAGGATGCGGCGGCGCACGGAGCAGCGCCTCCTCCCTGAGGCGTTGCTCCCTCTCCTGCCAGGCGCGGCGCCTGGCCTCATGGCGCCGCTGCTCCTCCGCGCGCCGCCTAGCCTCCTGTCGCCGCTGCTCCTCGCGGCGCTCCTCGTCGGTGCGGCGCCTGGCCACCTCCCGCCGCGCCGCTTCCTCCTCCTCCCGTCGCGCCTGGCGGGCCTGGGCGTAGAGCTCCCAGCCCTCGGCTTCCTCCACGGCCTGCCGGACCGCTTCCTCCATCTCGGAGGTCCGAATGGCCGCATGGAGGTGCGGCCATTTCGCGTCCTCCTCCGCCGCCGAGATGAGAAGCGCGGCGCGGAGGTCCGGGTCCTCCTCCGAGGACTCGGGCTTGGGCTCGAGAAGCAGCGGCGGCGGTTGCGGCAATGCCGCACCGCCGCGGGCAGCCTCTCCGATGCGGATGCCCCCTCGGTTTCGTCCGGATGGCCGCAGCGCCGACGGACGACGGCGGCTGCTGCTCGCCTCGTCGTCGTTGGCTCCGGAAGCGAACCGTCGCTTCGGGGCCATGGCGGCGGTTTCGCTGCGGGAGTGGAGTGGGGACTGGAGTGGAGGGCTAGATCCCCTCCAGTCCCCATTTAATAGCCCAGCCCAGATTTGGGTCGGGTTTGCGTCGTTCCGGACACCACGGCCGTCCGCATTTGCGATGCGTCCCCGCGTTGGACCGGGATTTTGTCCGGCTCAACCCATCCGGACGCGTGGGCGCGGGATGGATCGCCCCGTTGGAGATGCCAAGAAGTTGAAAAAAAATGCGTCCGGGTGCACACCACGGACAGTTGCAGGGGCGGGCGCGTGGTACAGCCGCTGGGCTGCACCGTGCACACGGGAGAGACGAGACGAGGCGAGGCGTCTTCGTCGTCGGTTGGGCATCCGGCGGTTGGGTTAGGTTAGGTAGGTCCGCAACAAACACAAACGCACCGCACCGTCACTCTGGCAGGCGCGTCACATGAGCGACAAGGACGCGCCCACTACCGCTCGCGCACTACCGTTGATCCTCCAGTGGACGCGCCCGATGGATCGGCGCCCCGCGCGCCGCTAGCGGACGCGCAAACCGGCCGCGCGTCGCCATCGCGTCACGTCACTCGCCCCCAAATCTCTCTCCACCGAGTCCCTCTCTTCTTTCTCTCTCCTCTGCACCGCACCGTCGCAAGCGTACAGCAAAGTCAGCATCCAACGACCGCTTTGCGTTTCGTTTTCTTTTCCTTCTCGCCTCTTCCCTCCCTACCTTTATGGCCACTACTCCAATTTCCTCAAGTTTATTTCATTTAAAATGGTTATTCACTCCTACTTTACTGTTTCTTCCATCGCACCGTGTCTGTCCCCGTACCCTGCACCGCGGAGCACAACAAACCTGATTTGATTCTATAAAAAAAAAATACCCAGACCTTTTCCTACGATTGATTGAGCGGTTGATGCCTTTTCTTGCTGGTTTGTTTTGTTCTGTCTGCGCGCTAAATCCGTCATGATTCTGGCGGGCGAGGAGAAAAATAATGATAGCGATCATTCTTCGGTCCCTCCCTCCCTCCGTGGAGAAAACAAAGCTTGGAGTGATGATTCTTCGGTTGCGTTTCTTTATTATCCAACAGTGCCGGCTCGCAAGCCAAACAAACCTACCCGAATCTTTTGCTTGTCAAAGTTATTATTTCCCCAATAATGAAATCAAAGCAGTCTTGCTCATCATGTTGCTTCACCCAGCAGTAGCGGTGGGCAGCACTCACACACACACTATCCTTTGGTGGAAGCCAAGCTAAACCGCAGTTCAAGCAGGTTTTCAGGAGCCCAGTATTCGTGGATTGGAGATCACGTCTACTCTACTCACCCCCAAATGGGAAATAAAAGGACCCCCGAAAAAGAAAATGTGGGGAAAAGGACGCTCTTGGTTTGGCTAGTTACCTTGGAAAATTAAAGAGTGAATTTCACTTGTTACAGCCTACTCCATTGAGCACAAAAATAACACCATTCAAGTTCTGGTGCGTAGTTATTGTGAGATGATGACCAACCTTCAAACATATCGGTACACGGATGAGGAATGGAACAATTAGATAAGAAAAGTCTAAACATAATTGCCGATGACACCCTCGCTCTTTACATATTTTGTTGCGTCACATCGACAAAATAGCCCCGTCCTATCTAACAAAAGCAAGAGGTTTGCTAAACTCGTTTTTAAATATCTTAAGATAAAATATTTTGTAGAAATTTCACTAAATAGGATAATATGTGTCACAAATGCATAACTATGAGGTAAAAAGTGAAACAGAAGTACTTTTGTACTTACATGCATGGATGGATGTGGGTATTACCATCACCGTCCGTTTTATTTTGGGATTCGGATAAATGGACGAGAGAGAGAAGCTTTTCCATCTACCACGACGAGCAGGAATCTTGAGGAATAAATTGACGGTGATAGAAACACCTACACACAAGCGTGTGTACCAAAAAAAAGTTAAATAATGATTGCGGTATAATTTTTCCTCTTTCGCCGGGATTATAAATTTTAGTTTCATGACTTATTTAATAATTTAAAATAAATACCTCGTGATTTTAATTAAGTGCTAAACATGCTACCTTCTTGCTAAAATTTTAGTGCATATAAGCTTTTAAAAGTCAAACAATGTGAGGGTTGACCAAGTTTACTGAGAAAATCATCTATATCTATAGTACATGATCTATTCCATATGAAAGTATAGATCATGATGAATCTAGTATTATCCATTTGTTATTCTTGGTGTTGATATTTTTTCTACAAAATCGGTAGAACTTTATATCTTTTGACTTTTAAAAATATTTATTTTGAGAAAACATTCTTGAAGACGCATCAATCACGAAGAAGAGGTCGGCAGATACAATGACATATGGCTACTACTCCACACACCCAAGTCGATACAACGCCAAGCGGCTTACAACACATCCTCTACAAACGATCCGATGATAATGACTCGTCTTTCCCATATGGTGAGGAGGTGGAGCACGTAGCCTCTGAACCACGTCACAAACCAAGTGAGACGCCATCGTAGCATGACCGCGACTCGAAGGCAACCCGGACCAGCATACCTCCCCTCTTGTGCCTAGAGGAGTCGGTGAGTAGAAGACAAGATCCTTCAGACTTTGGGGAAGACATCAACTAGAATGCATCAACCACGTCATACAATGCACCTCGGAGACCCATGCCTTGCCAACAACCAACATCGACAGCGCATCGCATAGCCCCAGCCTCTAGCTGTCACATCGGCGTCTCCCGAGTAGCCTAGACAATGTCTTCAAAAAGAGAACAACGTTGTGGCACCACCGCCTTGTCTGGTGGACCGGGCATAGTGTTTCCCTCAAGACCGGAGGAGAGGAAGGCACATTTGGTACCAATAACACGCCTTCAGGAAGGAAGCAGTGCCCACGGGCGTCGACGTGGTCCGCATCGGATGACAGCGAACAGGGTTTTCAAAGAAAATACTAGGCACTACATTTTGGGAAGGAGAGAGTGCATGCTAATTCAGAATTTCAATGACAACCCCTTGAAATTTTGGGGAAAGACAGAAATATTAAGTGGAATTTCCTTCTCTTTAGAGGGTTGTGTACAATTTACAAAGTTATATTAATTTTCAATTTTGTATTCTTTGGTCCGTTTTACAATGTTTAAGATGTATTAGGGCATTTTTTTTTGCATGATTCTCAAAACTCAAGGACATGAAAAGCATGATTGAATTGACATGTCCTATTGTGCTCTACTACCTCCATCCCAAAATATATGGCTTATATTTTTTGAAAAATGTCAAACAAAGTACAGTTTGACCATACTTTTAGAAAAATATATCAAAAATATGATATTTTGTAGATACCATATGAAAATATATTTTATTATCTATCTAATGATATTGATTTTGTATTTTGCATGTTAATAATTTTTAGTAAAAACTTAGTCAAACTTGACATTAATTTGGCTTTTTAAAAATAATACAAGCCTTAAACTTTGTGATGGAGTTAGAATAAGATTAAAAAAGTATACTAGAAAATTAGATAAAAACTGAAGAGGAGTTCAATACCACAAGAAAAGCTAAGTAATTGTAGCAAGAACTTTAAGTGGATAGAAAATCTCTAGAACTAAATGCAAAGGATTTCTAGGAACGATTTTCTTTCCAGTCATGCGAACCAAGTGAGTTACTTCAAAAGAGTTACTAAGAGTATCTCCACCAGCGCCCCCAAATAGGCGTCGGCAGGTGCGTTGTCACAACTCTATCCGGAGTGCCGGCACAGATTCCTCCGTTTGGGTAACGGGCTCCCACACCGGAGTCCCCCAAACGGATGCCCCAATTTTTTGAATAAAAAGTCAGAAATATGGATAGAAATTCGAATTTAATTTTTCAAATATGAAGTCTAGGCCAACAAACGGCCATCAAATCGTCGTCATACATAGTTCGGCTGCCAAAAAAAGACAAGTTGGGTTTCGAGGCCAAATGATTAGATGAACGACGTCATCGGCGGCTCAACCTCGACGACGTCCTCCTCGTCGGCGATCGCCTGCGGCACCTCCATCGCCGGCACGGGCGCCGACGGAGGCATAAACATCGCTGGTGTCGATGCTATCACGGATGCCACCGCAGCTTGCGCCGCCTGATATCTACGCACGCTTCTATTCTTGTAGACAGTGTTGGGCCTATAAGTGCAGAGGTTTATAGAACAGCAGCAAGTTTTTCTTAAGTGGAACATCCAAGGTTTATCGAATTCAGGGAGGTATAGGTCAAAGATATCCCTCTCAAGCAACCCTGCAATTACGATACAAGAACTCTTGTGTCCCCAACACACTCAATACACTTGTCAGGTGTATAGGTGCACTAGTTCGGCGAAGAGATAGTAAAATGCAAGTGATATGAATGAATATGAGTGGTAATAACAATCTGAAATAAATATGGCAGCAAGTAAACATGCAGTAAAAGAGTAAATAAACGGTGATTCGATGTTTGGAAACAAGGCCTAGGGATCCTACTTTAACTAGTGGTCACTCTCAACAATGATATCATAAAGGAATATAAATATAAGCTCTTAACTATGCTATTCTGAACTACTCTCTGGTTGGATAACAACCACTAATTCACCGCATAGAGCTGCAACCTTAAATTTGTATTCCCAAGTACTAATGAACACCCCATACTGTCACTTTGAGCATTCATAGGAGGTACTAACACACCACAATTTCATAGAGACATCCAACACGGTGCACACATTGTCACCTTTACACACGTGGGAGAAGGAGTCTCCGGAGATCACATAAGTAAAATCCACTTGAATAGCATAACGACATCTAGATTACAAATCTCATGATCACATAAAGATCACACCATAGGAGAGAGAGATAAACCACATAGCTACCGGTAGACCCTCAGCCTCTGGGGAGAACTACTCACTCCTCATCATGAGAGTCAGCAATGGCGATGAAGATGGTGGTGGAGTCGATGGAGATGGCTCCAGGGGCAATTCCCCGTCCCGGCAGCGTGTCGGAACAGAGACTTTTGTCCCTTGGATCTTGTCTGCGACGACGACGAAGCTACGAAACTTTTCGTGGGTGGAGGCCGATTGATTTAGGGTTTTTCCGTCGAGAGCTTTATATAGGCGGAAGGGCGAGGTCGGTGGACGCCTGGTGGCCCCACACCTATCCTAGGCGCGGACAGGGCTAGGCCGCGCCTAGGTGTGTTTTGGGTGCCCTGCTGCGCCTCTTTGACCCCCCCTTCGAACTTCGCCTTCGTTACGGTAAAGTAGGCACTTCGGCTTTTGTTTCGTCCAATTCCGAGAATATTTCCTATACAACTTTTCTGAAACCAAAAACAGCAGAACAGGGAACTGGCACTGTGGCATCTTGTCAGTAGGTTAGTGCCGGAAAATGTATAAAAGTGCAACGAAGTGTAAGCAAATCATAGTGGAATTGGTGTAAAACAAGAATGGAACATCAAAAATTATAGATACATTTGTGACGTATCACCGCCAGCACCTCCTTGTCGATGCGCTCACGGTACATCTCGTGCCACACCCTCGCCAATGGGTCCATGGCCACCATGTCCGCCATCAAGATCTTGGATTCTTGAGTATTTTGGCCAACGAAATCTGCGTCACTTAATTCATGGCTTTCTGGTAGTGGTATGAGCTTCCATCTCCGCCGCCTCCAGCTTCTCCCTCTCCAACTCAATCTTCACATCTTTCTTATCCATTATTTTTTCCACATGGCGGCGGACCTATCCACCGCCTCCTTGTTCTCCATAGAGAAGTAGGACATCATCTTCTCGAAGGAGGCGTCCATGGTGGCCAATCTCGATGCTGCATTCCTCTCAGCCTTGGCCTTCTTGTTTCCAATTGGGCGCCCGGTGGAGGCGGCGGCAGCTTTGACCTACCCATCTTCTCTGGTGTCGTCGTTGTTGAGAGTGAACCGGACGGCATCCCACTTCTTGCAACCCTCAAGTTTCTTGAAGAAATGCATGAAGAGGAACATTTTGGCTCTTGTACATTTCAAGGGTGTCGAAGAACTAGCAAATGAACAATAACATATGATCAAGTTTCTTGAAGAAATACATGACAACAAGATAAGCTATGTGTAAGGGTATTTTACCCTTATCCATTATTTTGGTAACAATGACACCATGCTAGAGTATTTGGCCTAATATGTTTATAAGGATAATCTCAGGTATTAGGCAATGAGGCATAAATGGTGTATCAAAGGAACAAGAAGGCTAAAGGAGACCCCCACTTCAACAACAATCAAAAAGGGGTCTACAGCAGAAATCCGGTCTACAGCCCGGTCCAACCGGGCCAGCAACCGGCCAGTCCGGCGCGCTGCTCGGTCCACCGGTCGCCAACCGGGGCAAGTCCGACGCACGACCCGGTCGACCGGCCGCCAACCGGACTCCACACGAGAACACAGCAAATCCGGTTGCCGACCGGTCAACCGGCCTACAGACCGGCGAGTCCGGCGCACGGCCCGGTCGACCGGTCGCCAACCGGGCGCCAACCGGCCGCCAACCGGAGGAGCTCCAGGACCAGCAAAGGGCGTCCGGTCGCTGGTCCGGTCCGACCGGCCTCACCACCGGGCTGTTCGGTCTGTGGCCCGGTCAACCGGGATTCTCGAGGAAAAAACTGAGGTGGCAAGTGACCAACGGCCATATTTCGAAGAACACTATAAATAGGCCTTCTCCTACCTCTGAACAGTTAGGCACTACACTACAAGCTGTTCTTGAGCTCTCTCTCTCTCTTACTCCATTGCTAGAAACACCAAAAGCCTCGGATCTACCTCCTCCTCCACCCAAACTCAAATCCCTCCGGGAATCGCTAGAGGAGGACCCGATCTACCTGTTCTACCAAGCCAAATCTCATTCCCCCTTGTATTCATCGAGAAGCTTGCTTCCTAGGGTTCCTTGGAAACCCTAGGTGGGCAAGAGGAGTCCGGAAGCATCCGGCTGTGGATTTGCTCCGGGCAAGATTGTGAAGGTTTGGAGGCTACCTCAAAGTCTACCACAAATGAGTGAGCTATTCCTTCGTGGGATAGGCTCCGGAGAATAGGGTGAGCCTTCGTGGCGTGGGGAATCCTTCGTGGGACCTCCACCCCTCCAAACGTGGCGTACCTTGTTGCAAAGCAAGGGAACACGGGAATACATCCTCGTCTCCGCGTGCTATCGGTTATGTCTAACCGAACTCCTTACTTGTGATTTAACTGCCTGAGAGAGCCTTCATGCTCGAGTTAGTTGTATCCTCATACAGGTTGCTTCACCTAGTTTGCATTAGGCTCACCTTTATATTCCGCAAAGTCTAATATTGCAAAGAAATAATTAAAACTTGTAGAAACCTATTCACCCCCCCTCTAGGTTTACCATCTCTATACTTTCAATTGGTATCAGAGCCTGGACTCTTATTAAGGGCTTCACCGCCTTAAGAGTGAGATGGATAAACTCTTCGAGGGTCTAAATGACGACTCTAACCTTTCGGTTAAAGAGATGAAATCTAGACTCTTGGCATATGATGCCGAGAAGAAGAAAAAGGAGGATGAGCTACAAAACCAAATGACGTAAATGTCTTCCATGCTTAAGAAATTAACTAGTGGACCTCCTCCTAGTATGGCTTCGGCCTCTCTAGGGAATTTCCATGAAGTTAATCATGACTATCCCAAAAACACTTCACCCATGCCTCATATAAACCATAGTGGGAATGTTCCCCATTTTGATGGAACTCACTTTCCTTTTGGAAATCTTCTATGGAATCTCATATTCGCACTGCAGCGTGTGGAGTTATGGGAGATCATTGTTCATGGATACCGGGAGCCACAAGATCCCATTCGGTTGACCTCCACCGAATTCTACAACCGCCAACTCAATGCCTCCGCACGTGAGAAGATTAGAAGTGGCATCAACCGCAAGCTTCTTGATCAAGTCAATGACATCGACTCCGCTAAAGAGTTGTGGGATCGGATCGTAGTACTCCAAGAGGGAACCGATTTGATCCAATCAGCTCTTTATGAGACCGCAAAGCAAGAGGCTCACCAGTTCATGATTCGAGATGGAGAATCCGTGTCCGATGCCTACGCTAGGCTTGGTGCTCTTAGAGTAAGAGTCAAGGGACTTGGTGTTGAGAAGTACAATGATGGCTTCGAGATGAATGAAGCATTCATAAAGTCCAAGGTCATTGCTATGATTGCTGATACGTCTCCAACGTATCGATAATTTCTTGTGTTCCATGCCACATTATTGATGTTATCTACATGTTTTATGCACACTTTATGTCATATTCGTGCATTTTCTGGAACTAACCTATTAACAAGATGCCGAAGTGCCGGTCCTCGTTTTCTGCTGTTTTTGGTTTCGAAATCCTAGTAACGAAATATTCTCGGAATCGGACGAAATCAACGCCCGTGTTCCTATTTTACCCGAAGCCTCCGGAACACACGAGAACCGCCGGAGAAGGGAGGCAGGGCCACCAAACCCTACCCCGGCGCGGCCAAGGGGGGGGGGCGCGCCCCCCTAGGGTGTGGGCCCCCTTCGACCTTCCTGCGCCGCCTCTCCGCCTATAAAGAGCCCCTGGATCAGAAAACCCGATACCAATTGACGAAACCCACATAAACCCGCCGAGCCGCCGCCATCGCGAAGCCAAGATCCGGGGGACAGGATCTCTGTTCCGGCACGCTGCCGGAGCGGGGAAGTGCCCCCGGAAGGCTTCTCCATCGACACCGCTGCCATCTCCACCGCCATCTTCATCACCGCTGCTGCTCCCATGAGGAGGGAGTAGTTCTCCATCGAGGCTCGGGGCTGTACCGGTAGCTATGTGGTTCATCTCTCTCCTATGTGTTTCAATACAATAATCTCATGAGCTGCCCTACATGATTGAGATTCATATGATGATGCTTGTAATCTAGATGTCATTATGCTAGTCAAGTGAGTTTTACTTATGTGATCTCCGGAGACTCCTAGTCCCACGTGTGTAAAGGTGACAAGTGTGTGCACCGTGTGGGTCTCTTAGGCCATATTTCACGAATACTTACTCATTGAATGGCATAGTGAGGTGCTTATTTATATCTCTTTATGATTGCAGCATGTTGTATCACAATTTATCTATGTGCTACTCTAGTGATTTGTTATTAAAGTAGTTTATTCCTCCCGCATGTGTGCAAAGGTGACGGTGCGTGCACCGTGTTAGTACTTGGTTTATGCTATGATCATGATCTCTTGTAGATTATGGAGTTAACTATTGCTATGATATATTGATGTGATCTATTCCTCCTACATATGCATGAAGGTGACAGTGTGCATGCTATGCTAGTACTTGGTTTAGTCTCGTTGATCTATCTTACACTCGAAGGTTACTTAAACATGAGCATTATTGTGGAGCTTGTTAACTCCGGCATTGAGGGTTCGTGTAATCCTACGCAATGTGTTCATCATCCAACAAAAGTGTAGAGTATGCATTTATCTATTCTCGTTATGTGATCAATGTTGAGAGTGTCCACTAGTGAAAGTGTAATCCCTAGGCCTTGTTCCTAAATACTCGCTGAGTTACTACTGCTTGTTTATCGTTTCTATCAGCGTTACTCACTCTGCAATACCACCACCATCAACTACACGCCAAGCACTTTTCCGGCACCGTTGCTACTGCTCATACTTATTTATACCACCTGTATTTCACTATCTCTTCGCCGAACTAGTGCACCTATTTGGTGTGTTGGGGACACAAGAGACTTCTTGCTTTGTGGTTGCAGGGTTGCATGAGAGGGATATCTTTGACCTCTTCCTCCCCGAGTTCGATAAACCTTGGGTATCCACTTAAGGGAAACTTGCTGCTGTTCTACAAACCTCTGCTCTTGGAGGCCCAACACTGTCTACAAGAATAGAAGCTCCCGTAGACATCAAGCACTTTTCCGGCGCCGTTGCCGGGGAGGAAAGGTAAAAAGGCTCTCATACTACGGTCTCGGTGTAAAGTATTTTTCCGGCGCCGTCGTGTGTGTGCTCAAAGCTATTTCCTTTAGATCCTGCAATTGCATCTTGTTGTTTCTTGTTTACACTAGTTTGGCATAATGTACAAGAGTGAGCTTCTTATTCTATTTCCTGATTTAAAACATGGATTGTTTGATGCGAAAATTAAAAAACCTATGAAATCTTCTTTGCATGCTGGTAGTAATATTAGTATGAACGCTTTGAACACCATTGTTGACAATAATATAGAAAGTTCTAAGCTTGGGGAAGCTGGTTTTCATGATATTTTTAGTCCCCCAAGCATTGAGGAGAAAATTTTCTTTGATGATACTTTGCCTCCTATTTCGATGATTATAATGATAGTGGTCTTTTGATGCCACTTACTCGCTGAGAGTAAATTTTGTTGTGATTATACTATGCCTCCTACACTTGATGAGAATAATAATGATAGCTACTTTGTTGAATTTGCTCCCACTACAACTAATAAAACTGATTATGCTTATGTTGGGAGTAGTAATAATTTTATGCATGAGACTCATGATAAGAATGTTTCATTTGATAGTTATATTGTTGAGTTTGCTCATGATGCTACTGAAAGTTATTATGAGAGAGGAAAATATGGTTGTAGAAATTTTCATGTTACTAAAATGCCTCTCTATGTGCTGAAATTTTTGAAGCTATACTTGTTTTATCTTCCTATGCTTGTCACTTTGCTCTTCATGAACTTGTTTATTTACAAGATTCCTATGCATAGGAAGCATGTTAGACTTAAATGTGTTTTGAATTTGCCTCTTGATGCTCTCTTTTGCTTCACATACTATTTCTTGCGAGTGCATCATTAAAACTGCTGAGCCCATCTTAATGGCTAAAAAGAAAGAACTTCTTGGGAGATAACCCATGTGTTATTTTGCTACAGTACTTTGTTTTATATTTGTGTCTTGGAAGTTGTTTACTACTGTAGCAACCTCTCCTTATCTTAGTTTTATGTTTTGTTGTGCCAAGTAAAGTCTTTGATAGAAAAGTAAGTACTAGATTTGGATTACTGCGCAGTTCCAGATTTCTTTGCTGTCACGAATCTGAGCCCACTGCCCTGCAGGAAGCTCAGAAAATTATGCCAATTTACGTGCATGATCCTCAGATATGTACGCAACTTTCATTCAATTTGAGCATTTTCATTTGAGCAAGTCTGGTGGCCTAATAAAATCCATCTTTACGGACTGTTCTGTTTTGACAGATTCTGCCTTTTATTTCACATTGCCTCTTTTGCTATGTTGGATGAATTTCTTTGATCCATTAATGTCCAGTAGCTTTATGCAATGTCCAGAAGTGTTAAGAATGATTGTGTCACCTCTGAACATGTGAATTTTTATTGTCCACTAACCCTCTAATGAGTTGTTTCGAGTTTGGTGTGGAGGAAGTTTTCAAGGGTCAAGAGAGGAGGATGATATACTACGATCAAGAAGAGTGAAAGCTCTAAGCTTGGGGATGCACCCGGTGGTTCACCCCTGCATATATCAAGAAGACTCAAGCGTCTAAGCTTGGGGATGCCCAAGGCATCCCCTTCTTCATCGACAACATTATCAGGTTCCTCCCCTGAAACTATATTTTTATTCGGCCACATCTTATGTGCTTTTTCTTGGAGCGTCTGTTTGTTTGCTTTTGTTTTTGTTTGTGTTTGAATAAATTGGATTACATCATGCTTGTGTTGGAGAGAGACACGCTCCGCTGGTTCAAATGAACACATGTGTTCTTAGCTCATAATATTCATGGCGAAGTTTCCTCTTCGTTAAATTGTTATATGGTTGGAATTGGAAAATGATACATGTAGTAATTGCTATAATGTCTTGGGTAATGTGATACTTGGCAATTGTTGTGCTCATGTTTAAGCTCTTGCATCATATGCTTTGCACCCATTAATGAAGAAATACATAGAGCATGCTAAAATTTGGTTTGCATAATTGGTTTCTCTAAGGTCTAGATAATTTCTAGTATTGAGTTTGAACAACAAGGAAGACGGTGTAGAGTTTTATAATGTTTTCAATATGTCTTTTATGTGAGTTTTGCTGCACCGGTTCATCCTTGTGTTTGTTTCTAACAAGCCTTGCTAGCCTAAACCTTGTATCGAGAGGGAATACTTCTCATGCATCCAAAATACTTGAGCCAACCACTATGCCATTTGTGTCCACCATACCTACCTACTACATGGTATTTTCCAGCCATTCCAAAGTAAATTGCTTGAGTGCTACCTTTAAAATTCCATCATTCACCTTTGCAATATATAGCTCATGGGACAAATAGCTTAAAAACTATTGTGGTATTGAATATGTAATTATGCACTTTATCTCTTATTAAGTTGCTTGTTGTGCGATAACCATGTTTACTCGGGAACGCCATCAACTCATTGTTGAATTTCATGTGAGTTGCTATGCATGTTCGTCTTGTCGGAAGTAAGGGCGATCTACACTGAGTTGAATGGTTTGAGCATGCATATTGTGAGAGAAGAACATTGGGCCGCTAACTAAAGCCATGTTCCATGGTGGAAGTTTCAGTTTTGGACAAACATCCTCAAATCTCTAATGAGAAAAGAATTAATTGTTGTTGAATGCTTAAAGCATTAAAAGAGGAGTCCATTATCTCGTTGTCTATGTTGTCCCGGTATGGATGTCTAAGTTGAGAATAATCAAAAGCGAGAAATCCAAAT
>NC_061513.1:174917722-174934026 GCF_022539505.1 Lolium rigidum
GTAAGCACTACACCGGCACCTAGACCCTCTTTGAGCTTGGATCCGTCGAAGTGCATCTTCCAGTATTCTATCTTTTGTTCTAGCGGTTTGTATTGCATTTCCGCCCAATCAACCAAGAAATCAGCTAAAGCTTGTGATTTTATTGCATCTCTTCTTTCGTATACCGGTACGTATGGTGATATATGAATTGCCCATTTGGCAATCCTGCCGCTAGCATCCTTGTTGAACATGATATCCGAAATTCGTGCCTCACTCACCACCTTCATCGGGTGCTCTTCAAAGTAGTGCTTGAGCTTTGTGGCGGCCATGAACACGCCATAGGTCATTTTATGGAAATGAGGGTAATTTTGTTTTGAGAGGGAGAGCACCTTGCTCAGGTAGTATACCGGTCTCTGCACGGTTTTTCCTTCCTCTTCTCTTTCCACCACAACTACAACACTCACAACCTGGTTTGTTGCTGCTATGTACAATACCGGCGCGGTTGCCAGCATCGTTTTTAGCTCTTTGAACGCTGCGTCTGCCTGAGGGGTCCAGACGAAGGTATCGGATTTTTTCATCAAAGCATAGAGAGGCAGAGCCTTTTCTCCCAACCTGCTTTTGAACCGGCTTAGCGATGCCAAGCTTCCGGTAAACTTTTGCACATCTTTGAGATCGTGCGGTATAGTCATTCTTTCGATGGCCCGTATTTTTACCGGGTTAACCTCAATTCCCCGGCTTGATACGAGAAAGCCAAGCAGTTTGCCGGCAGGGACACCGAAGGTACATTTCGCCGGATTGAGCTTCATCCGGAACCTTCTTAGGTTGTCAAATGTTTGCCGCAGATCATCAATCAAGGTTTCTTTTACCTTAGTTTTTATCACGACATCGTCCACATATACTTGCACATTTTTTCCGATTTGATCAAACAAACACTTTTGCATACAGCGCTGGTACGTTGCACCAGCGTAGCGCAAACCGAAAGGCATAGTGACATAGCAATAAGCCCCGTGCGGGGTAATAAAGGCGGTTTTTATTTGATCTTCCTTTTTCATGGGAATTTGGTGGAAACCGGAATAGGAATCCAGGAACGACAATAGTTCACATCCAGCAGTAGAATCAATCACTTGATCGATCCGGGGTAAGGGGAAAGGATCTTTCGGGCAAGCCTTGTTCAGGTTGGTGTAGTCGATGCACATGCGCCACACCTTCGGAGCTTTTGCTACAAGGTTCTCCTCATTTTTCTTCTCGACCAGCACCAGATTGGCTAGCCACTCAGTATGCAGTACCTCCACAATGAAACCGGCAACCAACAGCTTTGTTACTTCTTCTCCAATGATTTTCCTCCTGTCTTCAGCGAACCAGCGTAAAGGTTGTTGATACGTCTCCGACGTATCGATAATTTCTTATGTTCCATGCCACATTATTGATGATATCTACATGTTTTATACACATTATATGTCATATTTATGCGTTTTCCGGAACTAACCTATTGACGAGATGCCGAAGGGCCGCTTCTTGTTTTCTCGCTGTTTTTGGTTCAGGAAATCCTAGTAAGGAAATATTCTCGGAATCGGACGAAATCAACGCCCAGCATCCTATTTTTCCACGAAGCTTCCAGAACACCCGAGAGCCGCCAGAGGAGGGCCCTGTGGGCCCCAGACGACAGGGTGGCGCGGCCAGGGCCTGGGCCGCGCCCCCTAGTGTGTCACCGCCTCGTCGCCCCTCCGACTCCGCCTCTTCGCCTATATAAAGGACCCTGACCTAAAACCTCGATACGAAAAAGCCACGGTACGAGAAACCTTCCAGAGCCGCCGCCATCGCAAAGCCAAGATCTGGGGGACAGGAGTCTCTGTTCCGGCACGCCGCCGGGACGGGGAAGTGCCCCCGGAAGGCTTCTCCATCGACACCACCGCCATCTTCATCAACGCTGTTGTCTCCCATGAGGAGGGAGTAGTTCTCCATCGAGGCTCGGGGCTGTACCGGTAGCTATGTGGTTAATCTCTCTCCTATGTGCTTCAATACAATAATCTGCCTTACATGATTGAGATTCATATGATGATGCTTGTAATCTAGATGTCATTATGCTAGTCAAGTGGGTTTTACTTATGTGATCTCCGGAGACTCCTTGTCCCACGTGTGTAAAGGTGACAGTGTGTGCACCGTGTGGGTCTCTTAGGCTATATTTCACGTAATACTTATTCACCGTTATGAATGGCATAGTGAAGTGCTTATTTATATCCCTTTATGATTGCAATGTGTTTTGTATCACAATTTATCCGTGTGCTACTCTAGTGATGTTATTAAAGTAGTTTATTCCTCCCGCACGGTGTAATGGTGACAAGTGTGTGCATCCGTGTTAGTACTTGGCGTAGGCTATGATTATGATCTCTTGTAGATTATGAAGTTAACTATTGCTATGATGGTATTGATGTGATCTATTCCTCCTACATAGTGTGAAGGTGACAGTGTGCATGCTATGTTAGTACTTGGTTTAGTTGTGTTGATCTGTCATGCACTCTAAGGTTATTTAAACATGAATAGCGAATATTGTGGAGCTTGTTAACTCCGGCATTGAGGGTTCGTGTAATCCTACGCAATTAGTGGTGTTCATCATCCAACAAGAGAGTGTAGAGTATGCATTTATTTATTCTGTTATGTGATCAAAGTTGAGAGTGTCCACTAGTGAAAGTCTAATCCCTAGGCCTTGTTCCTAAATATCGCTATCGCTGCTTGTTTCATCGTTTTACCGTGTTACTACCGCTGCGTTACTACTGCTTGTTTACTCGTCCCGGGCAAAGCACTTTTCCGGTGCCGTTGCCACTGCTCATACTTATTTATACCACCTGTATTTCACTATCTCTTCGCCGAACTAGTGCACCTATTAGGTGTGTTGGGGACACAAGAGACTTCTTGCTTTGTGGTTGCGGGGTTGCATGAGAGGGATATCTTTGACCTCTTCCTCCCTGAGTTCGATAAACCTTGGGTGATCCACTTAAGGGAAACTTGCTGCTGTTCTACAAACCTCTGCTCTTGGAGGCCCAACACTGTCTACAAGAATAGAAGCTCCGTAGACATCAAGCTATTTTCTGGCGCCGTTGCCGGGGAGGAAAGGTAAAAGGCATTCATACTCCGGTCTCAGGTAAAGTACTTGTCTGTTGCCGTTGTGTGTGTGCTCGAAGCTATTTCATTTAGATCCTGCAATTGCATCTTTTTGTTTCTTGTTTACACTAGTTTGGCATAATGGACAACAATGAGCTTCTTATTCTATTTCCTGATTTAAGACATGGATGGTTTGATGCGAAAATTAAAAAACATATGGAACATATTAGTATGAACGCTTTGAACACCATTGTTGCCAATGATATGGAAAATTCTAAGCTTGGGGAAGCTGGCTTTGATGAGCATGATATTTTTAGTCCCCCAAGCATTGAGGAGAAAATTTACTTTGATGATACTTTGCCTCCTATTTATGATGATTATAATGATATTGGTCTTTTAGTACCGCCTGTTATGGAGGATAAATTTGATTATGAATACAATATGCCTCCTATATTTGATGATGAGAATAATAATGAGAGCTACTTTGTTGAATTTGCTCCCACTATTACTAATAAAATTGATTATGCTTATGTTGGGAGTAGTACTAATTTTATGCATGAGACTCATGATAAGAATGCTTTATGTGATAGTTATATTGTTGAGTTTTCTCATGATGCTACTGAAAGTTATTATGAGAGAGGAAAATATGGTTGTAGAAATTTTCATGTTACTAAAATGCCTCTCTATGTGCTGAAATTTTTGAAGCTACACTTGTTCTATCTTCCTATGCTTGTTACTTTGCTCCTCATGAACTTGTTTATTTACAAGATTCCTTTTCATAGGAAGCATGTTAGGCTTAAATGTGTTTTGAATTTGCCTCTTGATGCTCTCTTTTGCCTCAAATACTATTTCTTGCGAGTGCATCATTAAAACTGCTGAGCCCATCTTAATGGCTATAAAGAAAGAACTTCTTGGGAGATAACCCATGTGTTTATTTTGCTACAGTACTTTTATTTTGTATTTGTGTCTTGGAAGTTGTTACTACTGTAGCAACCTCTCCTTATCTTATTTTATTGCATTGTTGTGCCAAGTAAAGTCTTTGATAGAAAGGTTGATACTAGATTTGGATTACTGCGCAGAAACAGATTTCTTTGCTGTCACGAATTTCGACCTGCCTCTCTGTAGGTAGCTCAGAAAAATATGCCAATTTACGTGCGTGATCCTCAGATATGTACGCAACTTTAATTCAATTTGAGCATTTTCATTTGAGCAAGTCTGGTGCCTCGATAAAATCCATCTTTACGGACTGTTCTGTTTTGACAGATTCTGCCTTTTATTTCGCATTGCCTCTTTTGCTATGGTGGATGAATTACTTTGTTCCATTAATGTCCAGTAGATTTATGCAATGTCCAGAAGTGTTAAGAATGATTGTGTCACCTCTGAACATGTGAATTTTTGTTGTGCACTAACCCTCTAATGAGTTGTTTCGAGTTTGGTGTGGAGGAAGTTTTCAAGGGTCAAGAGAGGAGGATGATATACTATGATCAAGGAGAGTGAAAGCTCTAAGCTTGGGGATGCCCCCGTGGTTCATCCCTGCATATTTCAAGAAGACTCAAGCATCTAAGCTTGGGGATGCCCAAGTCATCCCCTTCTTCATCGACAAAATTATCAGGTTCCTTCTCTTGAAACTATATTTTTATTCGGTCACATCTTATGTACTTTACTTGGAGCGTCTGTGTGCTTTTATTTTTGTTTTGTTATTTTCATTCTCTGAATAAATACATGCTTGTGTGGGAGAGAGACACGCTCCGCTGGTTCATATGAACACATGTGTTCTTAGCTCATAATGTTCATGGCGAAGGTTGAAACTGCTTCGTTAAATTGTTATATGGTTGGAATTGGGAAATGCTACATGTAGTAATTCTAAAATGTCTTGGATAATGTGATACTTGGCAATTGTTGTGCTCATGTCTAAGCTCTTGCATCATATACTTTGCACCCATTAATTAAGAAATACATAGAGCTTGCTAAAATTTGGTTTGCATAATTGGTCTCTCTAAGGTCTAGATAATTTCTAGTATTGGTTTGAACAACAAGGAAGACGGTGTAGAGTCTTATAATGTTTACAATATGTCTTTTATGTGAGTTTTGCTGCACCGATTCATCCTTGTGTTTGTTTCAAATAACCTTGCTAGCCTAAGCCTTGTATCGAGAGGGAATACTTCTCACGCATCCAAAATCCTTGAGCCAACCACTATGCCATTTGTGTCCACCATACCTACCTACTACATGGTATTTCTCCGCCATTCCAAAGTAAATTGCTTGAGTGCTACCTTTAAATAATTCAAAATTTATCACCTCTGATTTGTGTCAATGTTTTATAGCTCATGAGGAAGTATGTGGTGTTTATCTTTCATTCTTGTTGGGCAACTTTCACCGATGGACTAGTGGCTTCATCCGCTTATCCAATAATTTTGCAAAAAGAGCTGGCAATGGGATTCCCGATCCCAAATTAATTAACCTAAATAGACACTCCTCCATGGTATGTGATTGTTGGACGGCACCCGAAGGATTCGGTTAGCCATGGCTTGAGAAAGCAAAGGTGGGGAGGAGTGTCATCATAATAAAACTAAAATAAAAAGGCACTCCTTCATGGTATGAGATTGTTGGCAGGCACCCGAGGATTCGGTTAGCCATGGTTTGTGAAAGAAAGGTTGGAAGGAGTGCCACCCAAAAATAAAAATAATTCATGGGAGCCGCTCTTTGAAGGTTTGTCTGGCAAGGGGGTTAGAGTGCCCACTACCATTCGTTGACAACAACAAACACCTCTCAAAATTTTACTTTTATGCTCTCTTTATGTTTTCAAAAACAAAAGCTCTAGCACAAATATAGCAATCAATGCTTTCCTCTGCGAAGGACCTTTCTTTTACTTTTATGTTGAGTCAGTTCACCTATCTCTCTCCACCTCAAGAAGCAAACACTTGTGTGAACTGTGCATTGATTCCTACATACTTGCATATTGCACTTGTTATATTACTCTATGTTGACAATTATCCATGAGATATACATGTTACAAGTTGAAAGCAACCGTTGAAGCTTAATCTTCCTTTGTGTTGCTTCAATACCTTTACTTTGATTTATTGCTTTATGAGTTAACTCTTATGCAAGACTTATTGATGCTTGTCTTTAAGTACTATTCATGAAAAGTCTTTGCTTTATGATTCAGCTGTTTACTCATGTCATTACCATTGTTTTGATCGCTGCATTCATTACATATGCTTACAATAGTATGATCAAGGTTATGATGGCATGTCACTCCGAAATTATCTTTGTTATCGTTTACCTGCTCGGGACGAGCAGAAACTAAGCTTGGGGATGCTGATACATCTCCGACGTATCGATAATTTCTTATGTTCCATGACACATTATTGATGATATCTACATGTTTTATACACATTATATGTCATATTTATGCGTTTTCCGGAACTAACCTATTGACGAGATGCCGAAGGGCCGGTCCTCGTTTTCTGCTGTTTTTGGTTCCGAAATCCTAGTAAGGAAATATTCTCGGAATCGGACGAAATCAACGCCCAGCATCCTATTTTTCCACGAAGCTTCCAGAACACCCGAGAGCCGCCAGAGGAGGGCCCTGTGGGCCCCAGAAGACAGGGTGGCGCGGCCAGGGCCTGGGCCGCGCCCCCCTAGTGTGTCACCGCCTCGTCGCCCCTCCGACTCCGCCTCTTCGCCTATATAAAGGTCCTGACCTAAAACCTCGATACGAAAAAGCCACGGTACGAGAAACCTTCCAGAGCCGCCGCCATCGCGAAGCCAAGATCTGGGGGACAGGAGTCTCTGTTCCGGCACGCCGCTGGGACGGGGAAGTGCCCCCCGAAGGCTTCTCCATCGACACCACCGCCATCTTCATCAACGCTGTTGTCTCCCATGAGGAGGGAGTAGTTCTCCATCGAGGCTCGGGGCTGTACCGGTAGCTATGTGGTTAATCTCTCTCCTATGTGCTTCAATACAATAATCTGCCTTACATGATTGAGATTCATATGATGATGCTTGTAATCTAGATGTCATTATGCTAGTCAAGTGGGTTTTACTTATGTGATCTCCAGGAGACTCCTTGTCCCACGTGTGTAAAGGTGACAGTGTGTGCACCGTGTGGGTCTCTTAGGCTATATTTCACGAATACTTATTCACCGTTATGAATGGCATAGTGAAGTGCTTATTTATATCCCTTTATGATTGCAATGTGTTTTGTATCACAATTTATCTGTGTGCTACTCTAGTGATCTTATTAAAGTAGTTTATTCCTCCTGCACGGTGTAATGGTGACAGTGTGTGCATCCGTGTTAGTACTTGGCGTAGGCTATGATTATGATCTCTTGTAGATTATGAAGTTAACGATTGCTATGATGGTATTGATGTGATCTATTCCTCCTACATAGTGTGAAGGTGACAGTGTGCATGCTATGTTAGTACTTGGTTTAGTTGTGTTGATCTGTCATGCACTCTAAGGTTATTTAAACATGAATATCGAATATCGTGGAGCTTGTTAACTCCGACATTGAGGGTTCGTGTAATCCTACGCAATTAGTGGTGTTCATCATCCAACAAGAGAGTGTAGAGTATGCATTTATTTATTCTGTTATGTGATCAAAGTTGAGAGTGTCCACTAGTGAAAGTCTAATCCCTAGGCCTTGTTCCTAAATATCGCTATCGCTGCTTGTTTACTCGTTTTACCGTGTTACTACCGCTGCGTTACTACGCTTGTTTACCGTCCCGGGCAAAGCACTTTTCCGGTGCCGTTGCCACTCGCTCATACTTATTTATACCACCTCGTATTTCACTATCTCTTCGCCGAACTAGTGCACCTATTAGGTGTGTTGGGGACACAAGAGACTTCTTGCTTTGTGGTTGCGGTGGTTGCATGAGAGGGATATCTTTGACCTCTTCCTCCCTGAGTTCGATAAACCTTGGGTGATCCACTTAAGGGAAACTTGCTGCTGTTCTACAAACCTCTGCTCTTGGAGGCCCAACACTGTCTACAAGAATAGAAGCTCCGTAGACATCAGTTGTCGCACCGGCTTCGCATCCTTCCGGACGTTTAAAGAGTGCTCAGCCAACTCCCTCGGAACACCTACCAAGTCATCAATAGACCAGGCGAAGATATTCCGATTCTCACGGAGGAAGTTGACGAGCGCACTTTCCTATGCCTCACTCAGGCCGGCACCGATACGAATGGTACGCTCAGGGTAAGCCGGGTCCAGCACGATGTCCTTTGTTTCCTTGGTTGGCTTGAAAGCCGGTGTGCCCAAATTGCCACTCATTGCCGCTAAGCTCAACTGTGAGGACTGAGCCAGCGCAACTGCAGTTTGCATTCCTCTTTTTTCCTGAGCAATTACCAGCGATTCTGCCAGGTTCGATCCGGCGGAAGCAGTTTCCAGCGAAACTTTGTAGTTTCCCACCACAGTTAAGGGTCCACGAGGTGCCGGCATCTTCATCTTGAGATACGCCGTATGAGTGGAGGCCATGAATGCCGCCAATGTCGGTCTCCCCAGCAGTGCATGATAAGGACTGTCCAAATCCACCACCTCAAACAGAACATTTTCCACCCGGCAATTATCACGCCCTCCGAATGAGACATCCACCCGGACTTTTCCCATGGGCGAACAGGACAGCCCCGGAACGATCCCATGGAACGTTGTGTGAGTTGGTTGTAACATGTTTTCTGTTATCCCCAGCGTACGCATGGTGTGCTGGTACATGATATTTATGCTGCTCCCATTGTCTATCAGCACTTTGCTGAACTTGACTCGAGTCGTTGGCTCATGCATGATTGGGTCTACAACAAGAGCATAACCACCCGGATTTGGCATTATCTTGGGGTGATCCTTGAACGACCAAGAGATTTCCTGATCTGACCACAGCATGTATTTTGGTACTGCCGGCATCACAGCGTTTACTTCCATGGAGCGGCGATGCAGGCTTTGCTTGTCCGTTGGCTCAGTGACGAACACAACACAGCACACGTCCGGATCCTGGTAAACGTTCCGGCCCAAAGGTGCCGATGGAGGTGGTTGGCCATTGCCTTCTCCCACCTGATGGACTTGCTGGTACTGCTGCCGGTTTGGCTGCGGCTGTACCGGTAGAGCATTTGCTCCGGTAAGCGGTGGTGGTGGAGGTAATGGGTGTTGGTGCAACATATCTTGCGATGGTGGTAGTATCGTGGTACAGCCTTGTGCTTGCGCATCTTTTACCGCACCTTTCAACATCAAGTACTTGGTCCAGGAGCAATCTTTTGTCAGATGGTTCGCCGGCTTCGCCGGGTTCGGAGTGTGCCACCGGCATGGTTGTTCCATTGCCGATTCCATGGTGTACCTTGCATGTTCTTGCCAATTCTTTTTCTCGCCCCACGACTTCTTTTCAACCCACTGTTTCTTAGGACCCGCCCACGGCTGCGATCCGGTTTTTTGCCTTTGGCTTCCGCTGGCGCTGGAATTATCCTGCACCGCGGCTACTTGTTGCCCATACCTTCTATCCGGAAAATCTTCCCTTCTTTCGTTGTGCCGGTTATCCCGGTATTGCTCTTGGCGCTGCTGAGGCTGGTTTGTTTGTTCCGGCTCAGCTTGCACCGCCGGTTGCATTGGATCTCCCAACGCGTAGTTATCCACCACTCGTATCATTTCTGCCAGAGTTGTTGGCATGTTTCTCTGTACCTTTTGCCACAGCGGTGAACCTCTTCTGCACCCATTGCAAAACCAAGCAATGGCTTGTGCCTCGATTACTCCTTCACAAGAATTTCTTATGGAGTTCCACCGGGTCAGATAATCCCGATCTGTCTCGTGCTGACGCTGCACGCACAAGGCGAGCTGCTGAGGCCGGTTTGGCCTCCGGTAGGTACTGTTGAAGTTGCTCACGAAAGCTTCCTCAAAGTCCAGCCAGCCATTTATGCTTCCAGCCGGCAAGTTGTTTAGCCAGATGCGTGCCGGTCCTACCAGGAAAGATGGTACAATTCTCACGACACAGCGCCGGTTTCCCCCACCAGTGACAGTTCCTCCGCCACCAGCAACATAAACTGCGGTCACGTAATCCGCAAGCCAGTCTTCTGGCTTAGTTGTGCCATCATACGTTTTTGTGTCACGGGGCAACGTGAAGTTGCGAACCGGTGGTGCCTCTTTCATGATCCGTGGTCCAAAGCACTTGGGACCCGGAGGACCTTCTGCCTAGACCATTTCAGATAAGTACATCCTATCCAGCATGTGCCTCGCATCCTGGTCTGGTATGCATCTTTCTCCTAACCGCGTCCCTAAAGGGTTCCGGTAGGCTGCAACTCTCTCAACTCCTGAATCAGCTTCATCGTAACGTTCCGGTACCGCGGACCTTGCCTGCCGGTACCTTGGCGGAGGCATTTCTTCCTCCAAGTACGCTGCTCTTGGTGCATGATACGTCTCAAACGTATCTATAATTTCTTATGTTCCATGCTACTTTTATGATGATACTCACATGTTTTATACACATTATATGTCATTATTACGCATTTTCCGGCACTAACCTATTGACGAGATGCCGAAGAGCCGATTGTTCTTTTCTCGTCGTTTTTGGTTTCAGAAATCCTAGTAAGGAAATATTCTCGGAATTGGACGAAATCAACGCCCAGAACCTTATTTTTCCCGGAAGCTTCCAGAGAGCCAGAGAGGGACCAGAGGGCAGCCCTGGGGGCCCCACACATGGTGCGGCGTGGCCCAAGGGGGGGCGCCCCTATTGTCTGGCCCCACCAGGGCCCCTCCGAGGCTGCCCTTCCGCCTACTTAAGGACTCCGTCGCGAAAACCCTAGACGAATAAGCCACGATACGAGAAAAGTTCCAGAGCCGCCGCCATCGTGAAGCCAAGATTCGGGGACAGAAGTCTCTGTTCCGGCACGCCGCCGGGACGGGGAAGTGCCCCCGGAAGGCATCTCCATCGACACCACCGCCATCTTCATCACCGCTGCTGTCTCCCATGAGGAGGGAGTAGTTGTCCTTCGAGGCTAAGGGTTGTACCGGTAGCTATGTGGTTAATCTCTCTCTCATGTACCTCAATACAATGATCTCATGAGCTGCTTTACATGATTGAGATCCATATGTTGAGCTTTATGATCTAGTTGAATATCATCTATGTGCTACTCTAGTGATGTTATTAAAGTATTCTATTCCTCCTCCATGATGTAATGGTGACAGTGTGTGCATCATGTAGTACTTGGCATAGGTTATGATTGTAATCTCTTGTAGATTATGGAGTTAACTATCACTATGATAGTATTGATGCGATCTATTCCCCCTTTCATTCCTGATGGTGACAGTGTGCATGCTATGTTAGTACTCGGTATAATTGCAATGGTCTATTATGCACTCTAAGGTTACTTAAATATGAACACCGAATGTTGTGGAGCTTGTTAACTCCGGCTTGAGGGAGCTCTTGTAGCCCTACACAATGAATGGTGTTTGTCATCCAACAAGAGAGTGTAGAGAAAGTAGTATTTGTTTATTCAGTTATGTGATCAATGTTGAGAGTGTCCACTAGTGAAAGTATGATCCCTAGGCCTTGTTTACACCACAGAGAATTGCCTCCCATGCCAGCAAGCTATTTTCTGGCACCGTTTGTTTACTGTTTTACTGCATCTTTACTTCATGCAATATTATCACCACCTATACCACCTGCATCTTACTATCTCTTCGCCGAACTAGTGCACCTATACATCTGACAAGTGTATTAGGTGTGTTGGGGACACAAGAGACTTCTTGTATCGTGATTGCAGGGTTGCTTGAGAGGAATATCTCTGACCTCTACCTCCCTGAGTTCGATAAACCTTGGGTGATTCACTTAAGGGAAACTTGCTTCTGTTGTACAAACCTCTGCTCTTGGAGGCCCAACACTGTCTACAGGAATAGAAGCGTGCGTAGATATCAAGCTATTTTCTGGCGCCGTTGCCGGGGAGGTAAGGTAAAAGGTATTCACATCCTCCGACTACTAAGCTATTTCCTAGCACTGTTGCCGGTGTGTGAGTGCTTGAAGCTATTTCCTTTAGATCCTGCAATTGCATCTTTTTGTTTCTTGTTAAACACTAGTAAGGCATAATGGAAAAACAACTGTGAGCTTTTTAAACTATTTCCTGAGTTAAGACATGGATTGTTTGATGCGAAAATTAAAAAACCTATGGAACCTTATTTGCATGCTAGTAGTAATATTAGTATGAACGCTTTGAACACCATTGTTGATAATGATATAGAAAGTTCTAAGCTTGGGGAAGCTGGTTTTGATGAGCATGATATTTTTAGTCCCCCAAGCATTGAGGAGAAAATTTTCTTTGATGATACTTTGCCTCATATTTATGATGATTATAATGATAGTGGTCTTCTGGTGCCGCCTACTATGGAGGATAAATTTAATTATGATTACAATAAGCCTCCTATATTTGATGATAGCTACTTTGTTGAATTTGCTCCCACAACAATTAATAAGAATGACTATGCTTATGTTGGGAGTAGTAATAATTTTATGCATGAGACTCGTGACAAGAATGTTTCATTTGATAGTTATATTGTTGAGTTTGTTCATGATTCTACTGAAAATCATTATGAGAGAGGAAAATATGGTTGTAGAAGTTTTCATGTTACTAAAACACCTCTCTATATGCTGAAAATCTTGAAGTTGCGCTTGTCTAGTTTTCCTATGCTTGTTGCATTATGCCTACATGACTTGTTTATTTACAAGATTCCTTTTCATAGGAAGTGGGTTAGGCTTAAATTTGTTTTGAATTTGCTTCTTGATGCTCTCTTTTGCTTCAACTCTTATTTCTTGGGAGTGCATCATTAAAACTGCTGAGCCCATCTTAATGGCTATAAAGAAAGCACTTCATGGGAGATAACCCATGTTTTTATTTTACTACAGCAATTTTGTTTTATATTTGAGTCTTGGAAGTTGTTACTACTGTAGCAACCTCTCCTTATCTTTATTTTATTGCATTGTTGTGCCAAGTAAAGTCTTTGATAGTAAAGTCAATACTAGATTTGGATTACTGCGCAGAGAACAGATTTCTTGTCGTCACGAAATTGAGCCGCCCTCGTCGTAGAAAATTTAGAAAAATCTCCCAATTTACGTGCGTGATCCACGGATATGTACGCAACTTGCATTCAATTTCAGCATTTTCATCCGAGCAAGTCTCGGTGCCTCTAAAAAATTCGTCTTTACGGACTGTTCGTTTTGACGCTTTCGCCTTTTATTTCGCATTGCCTGTTGTGCTATGTTTGATGGATTTCTTTGTTCCATTAACTTTCAGTAGCTTTGAGCAATGTCCAGAAGTGTTAAGAATGATTATGTCACCTCTGAATATATGAATTTTCAAATATGCACTAACCCTCTAATGAGATTGTTTCGAGTTTGGTGTGGAGGAAGTTTTCAAGGGTTAAGAGAGGAGGATGATACAATATGATCAAGAAGAGTGAAAAGTCTAAGCTTGGGGATGCCCCCGTGGTTCATCCCTGCATATTTTAAGAAGACTCAAGCATCTAAGCTTGGGGATGCCCAAGGCATCCCTTCTTCATCGACAACTTATAGGTCACCTCTAGTGAAACTATATTTTTATTCCGTCACATCTTATGTGCTTTACTTGGAGCGTCTGTTTGTTTTTGTTTTTGTTTTTGTTTGAATAAAATCGGATCCTAACATTCTTTGTTTGGGAGAGAGACACGCTCCGCTGTTTCGCATGAACACATATCTTCTTAGCTTTATTCTTAATGTTCATGGCGAAGGTTGAACTACTTCGTTCATTGTTATATGGTTGGAAACGGAAAATGCCGCATGTGGTAAATGGTATAATGTCTTGAATAATTTGATACTTGGCAATTTTTGTGCTCATATATATCATGTTTAAGCTCTTGCATCATGTACTTTGCACCCATTAATGAAGAACTACCTTAGAGCTTGTTGAAATTGGTTTGCATGATTGGTCTCTCTAAGGTCTAGATATTTTCTGGTAAAGTGTTTGAGCAACAAGGAAGACAATGTAGTCTTATAATGCTTACAATATGTTCATATGTGAGTCTTGCTGCACCGTTTAATACTTGAGTATGCTTCAAACAACCTTGCTAGCCCAGCCTTGTATTGAGAGGAATTCTTCTCGTGCATCCAAATCCTTGAGCCAAAAACTATGCCATTTGTGTCCACCATACCTACCTACTACATGGTATTTCTCTGCCATTCCAAAGTACATTACTTGAGTACTACCTTTAAAAATTCTATTCTTTGTCTTTGCAATATATAGCTCATGGGAAAATAGCCTTAAAAACTATTGTGGTGAAGAATATGTAGCTATGTATCTTATTTCTTTATAAGTTGCTTGTTGAGCGGTAACCATGTTTCTGGGGACGCCATAAACTATTACACTTTTGTTGAATATCATGTGAGTTGCTATGCATGTTCGTCTTGTCTGAAGTAAGGGTGATTTATCATGATCAAATGGTTTGAGTATGCATATTGTTAGAGAAGAACATTGGGCCGCTAACTAAAGCCATGATTCATGGTGGAAGTTTCAGCTTTGGACAATCAATCCTCAATCTCTTATGAGAATTTTATCTCGTTGTTGAATGCTTATGCATTAAAGAGGAGTCCATTATCTGTTGTCTATGTTGTCTCGGTATGGATGTCTAAGTTGAGAATAATCAAAAGCGAGAAATCCAATGCGGGCTTTCTCCTTAGACCTTTGTACAGGCGTGATACGTCCAATTTGCATCACTATTTTATATCATAATTTGCTGTTATTCATTGATATATTTCATATTGGGACACAATACTTATGTTATTTCATCTATTTTGCATGTTTCATGATTATTTGGAGATCGAGCACCGGAGCCGAGATTCTCGCTGGAAAAAGCACCGTCAGGATGCAATATTTCGGAAGATCAACTGTGGAAGGAAGTTTTACCAAAAATCCTATTTTTCCGGATGACGAAGGAAGCCGAAGGGGGAGCCGGTTGGACCCAAGGTGGGCCCACACCATAGGGCGGCGCGGCCCATGGCCCGGCCGCGCCACCATGTGGTGTGGGGCCCCCACAGCCCCTTTCGCCTCCTTTTCTTCGCGAAACCCTTCGTCCCGAAGACCTAAGCCACGGAGGAATCCTCACAAGGGGTACAGCCGCCTCTCGCGGGCGGAGAACACCAGAGAGAAAAGAGCTCTCCGGTGGGCAGGAATCCGCTGGGGAAATTCCCTCCCAGAGGGGGAAATCGATGCCATCGTCACCGCCATCGAGCTGGACATCATCTCCATCACCATCATCATCATCTCCACCATCATCACCGCCGTCTCCACCGCTGGACATTGTCACCGCTGTAGCAATTTGGGTTTGATCTTGATTGTTTGATAGGGTAAACTCTCCCGGTATTGATTTCTACTTGTTATTGATGCTATTGAGTGAAACCATTGAACCAAGGTTTATGTTCAGATTGTTATCCATCATCATATCAATGAGGTATTACGACTCCTTGAAGCTGGTATTATATATCCTATTGCTGATAGTAGATGGGTTAGTCCTGTGCATTGCGTTCCTAAGAAAGGAGGAATGACTGTTGTGCCTAATGATAATGATGAGCTCATACCTCAAAGAGTGGTTGTAGGGTATAGAATGTGCATTGATTATCGAAAAGTTAATAAAGTTACTAAAAAGATCATTACCCTTTACCATTTATTGATCAAATGCTAGAAAGGTTGTCTAAAAATACTCATTTTTGCTTTCTTGATGGTTATTCTGGGTTTTCGCAAATTGCTGTTAAAGCTAAGGATCAAGAGAAAACCACTTTTACTTGTCCCTATGGAACTTATGCTTATAGGCGTATGCCTTTTGGTTTATGTAATGCTCCTGCTACTTTTCAAAGATGCATGTCTGCTATTTTTCATGGTTTTTGTGAGAGTATTGTGGAAGTATTCATGGATGATTTTTCCGTCTATGGGAATTCTTTTGATAGTTGCTTGCCGAAACCTTGATAAAGTTTTGCAGAGATGTGAAGAAACTAACCTTGTTCTTAATTGGGAGAAATGCCACTTTATGGTTAATGAAGGAATTGTATTGGGACATAAAATTTCTGAGAGAGGTATTGAAGTTGATAGAGCTAAAGTTGTAGCCATTGAGAAGATGCCCTATCCAAGGGATGTTAAAGGTATTCGTAGTGTTCTTGGTCATGCTGGGTTTTATAGGAGATTTATTAAAGATTTCTCCAAGATTTCAAAGCCTCTTACTAATCTTCTT
>NC_061513.1:174934126-174978950 GCF_022539505.1 Lolium rigidum
ATGAACTTGATGCACAGGAGTCAAGAAGCACGTTGAAGGTTGATGGCGGCGGGATGTAGTGCGGCGCAACACCGGAGATTCCGGCGCCAACGTGGAACCTGCACAACACAACCAAAGTACTTTGCCCCAACGAAACAGGTGAGGTTGTCAATCTCACCGGCTTGCTGTAACAAAGGATTAACCGTATTGTGTGGAAGATGATTGTTTGCGAGAGAAAACAAGTAAAACAAGTATTGCAGCAGATTTGTATTTCAAGTATTAAAAGAATGGACCGGGGTCCACAGATTCACTAGAGGTGTCTCTCCCATAAGATAAAAGCATGTTGGGTGAACAAATTACGGTCGGGCAATTCACAAATAGAGAGGGCATAACAATGCACATACATGTCATGATAAGTATAGTGAGATTTAATTGGGCATTACGACAAAGTACATAGACCGCCATCCAACCGCATCTATGCCTAAAAAGTCCACCTTCAGGTTATCGTCCGAACCCCTTCCGATATTAAGTTGCAAAGCAACGAGACAATTGCATTAAGTATGGTGCGTAATGTAATCAACAACTACATCCTCGGACATAGCGCCAATGTTTTATCCCTAGTGGCAACGAGCACAACACAACCTTAGAACTTTCTCGTCACTGTCCCGGTGTCAATGCGGGCATGAACCCACTATCGAGCATAAATACTCCCTCTTGGAGTTAAAAGCAAAAACTTGACCAGAGCCTCTACTAGTAACGGAGAGCATGCAAGATCATAAACAACACATATGTAATAACTTGATAATTAACATAACATGGTATTCTCTATCCATCGGATCCCGACAAACACAACATAGAGTATTACAGATAGATGATCTTGATCATGTTAGGCAGCTCACAAGATCCAACAATGAAGCACAATGAGGAGAAGACAACCATCTAGCTACTGCTATGGACCCATAGTCCAGGGGTGAACTACTCACTCATCACTCCGGAGGCGACCATGGCGGTGTAGAGTCCTCCGGGAGATGAATCCCCTCTCCGGCAGGGTGCCGGAGGAGATCTCCAGAATCCCCGAGATGGGATCGGCGGCGGCGGCGTCTCGATAGGTTTTCCGTATCGTGGTTTTTCGCCTCGGGGGTTTCGCGACGGAGGCTTTAAGTAGGCGGAAGGGCAGAGTCGGGGGCTAACGAGGGGCCCACACCATAGGGCGGCGCGGGCCCCCCCTTGGCCGCGCCGCCATGTGGTGTCGCCACCTCGTGGCCCCACTTCGTATGCTCTTCGGTCTTCTGGAAGGTTCGTGGCAAAATAGGCCCCTGGGTCTTGGTTTAATCCAATTCCGAGAATATTTCGTTACTAGGATTTCTGAAACCAAAAGCAGCAGAAAACAGGAACTCGCACTTCGGCATCTTGTTAATAGGTTAGTTCCAGAAAATGCACGAATATAACATAAAGTGTGCATAAAACATGTAGGTATCATCAATAATATGGCATAGAACATAAGAAATTATCGATACGTCGGAGACGTATCAAGCATCCCCAAGCTTAGTTCTGCTCGTCCCGAGCGAGGTAAAACGATAACAAAGATAATTTCTGAAGTGATATGCCATCATAACCTTGATCATACTATTTGTAAACATATGTAGTGGATGCAGCGATCAAAACAATGGTAATGACATGAGTAAACAAGTGAATCATAAAGCAAACACTTTTCATGAATAGTACTTCAAGACAAGTATTAATAAGTCTTGCATAAGAGTTAACTCATAAAGCAATAAATCAAAGTAAAGGTATTGAAGCAACACAAAGGAAGATTAAGTTTCAGCGGTTGCTTTCAACTTGTAACATGTATATCTCATGGATAATTGTCAACATAGAGTAATATAACAAGTGCAATATGCTAGTATGTAGGAATCAACGCACAGTTCACACAAGTGTTTGCTTCTTGAGGTGGAGAGAAATAGGTGAACTGACTCAACATAAAAGTAAAGAGAATGGTCCTTCAAAGAGGAAAGCATCGATTGCTATATTTGTGCTAGAGCTTTTATTTTGAAACCATGAAACAATTTTGTCAACGGTAGTAATAGAGCATATGAGTTATGTACATTATATCTTACAAGTTGCAAGTCTCATGCATAGTATACTAATAGTGCCCGCACCTTGTCCTAATTAGCTTGGACTACCGGATCTTTGCAATGCACATGTTTTAACCAAGTGTCACAATGGGGTACCTCCATGCCGCCTGTACAAAGGTCTAAGGAGAAAGCTCGCATTTTGGATTTCTCGCTTTTGATTATTCTCAACTTAGACATCCATACCGGGACAACATGGACAACAGATAATGGACTCCTCTTTAATGCATAAGCATGTGGCAACAATTATTATTCTCATATGAGATTGAGGATATATGTCCAAGACTGAAACTTCCACCATGAATCATGGCTTTAGTTAGCGGCCCAAAGTTCTTCTCTAACAATATGCATGCTCCAACCATGAAGGTGGTAGATCTCTCTTACTTCGGACAAGACGGACATGCATAGCAACTCACATGATATTCAACAAAGAATAGTTGATGGCGTCCCCAGAAGCATGGTTATCGCTCAACAAGCAACTTAATAAGAGATAAAGTGCATAAGTACATATTCAATACCACAATAGTTTTTAAGCTATTTGTCCCATGAGCTATATATTGTAAAGGTGAATGATGGAATTTTAAAGGTAGCACTCAAGCAATTTACTTTGGAATGGCGGATAAATACCATGTAGTAGGTAGGTATGGTGGACACAAATGGCATAGTGGTTGGCTCAAGGATTTTGGATGCATGAGAAGTATTCCCTCTCGATACAAGGTTTAGGCTAGCAAGGTTATTTGAAACAAACACAAGGATGAACGGTACAGCAAAACTCACATAAAAGACATATTGTAAACATTATAAGACTCCATACCGTCTTCCTTGTTGTTCAAAACTCAATACTAGATGTTATCTAGACTCTAGAGAAACCAAATATGCAAACCAAATTAGCAAGCTCTAAGTATTTCTTCATTAATGGGTGCAAAGTATATGATGCAAGAGCTTAAACATGAGCACAACAATTGCCAAGTATCAAATTATCCAAGACATTTTAGAGTTACTACATGTAGTATTTTCCAATTCCAACCATATAACAATTTAACGAAGAAGAAACTTCGCCATGAATACTATGAGTAGAGCCTAAGGACATATTTGTCCATATGCTACAGCGGAGCGTGTCTCTCTCCCATAAAGTGAATGCTAGGATCCATTTTATTCAAACAAAACAAAAAATAAAAACAAACCGACGCTCCAAGCAAAGTACATAAGATGTGACGGAATAAAAATATAGTTTCAGGGGAGGAACCCGATAATGTTGTCGATGAAGAAGGGGATGCCTTGGGCATCCCCAAGCTTAGACGCTTGAGTCTTCTTAAAATATTCAGGGGTGAACCACCGGGGCATCCCCAAGCTTAGAGCTTTCACTCTCCTTGATCATATTGCATCATACTCCTCTCTTGATCCTTGAAAACTTCCTCCACACCAAACTCGAAACAACTCATTAGAGGGTTAGTGCATAATAAAAATTCACATGTTCAGAGGTGACACAATCATTCTTAACACTTCTGGACATTGCATAAAGCTACTGGACATTAATGGATCAAAGAAATTCATCCAACATAGCAAAAGAGGCAATGCAAAATAAAAGGCAGAATCTGTCAAAGCAGAACAGTCCGTAAAGATGGATTTTATTAGGCCACCAGACTTGCTCAAATGAAAATGCTCAAATTGAATGAAAGTTGCGTACATATCTGAGGATCATGCACGTAAATTGGCTTAATTTTCTGAGCTTCCTACAGGGAGGTAGACCCAGATTCGTTACAGCAAAGAAATCTGGAACTGCGCAGTAATCCAAATCTAGTACTTACTTTACTATCAAAGACTTTACTTGGCACAACAAAACTCAAAACTAAGATAAGGAGAGGTTGCTACAGTAGTAAACAACTTCCAAGACACAAATATAAAACAAAAATACTGGAGTAAAAACATGGGTTGTCTCCCATAAGCGCTTTTCTTTAACGCCTTTCAGCTAGGCGCAGAAAGTGTATCTCAAGTAACATCAAGAGATGAAGCATCAACATCATAATTTGTTCTAATAATAGAATCATAAGGTAACTTCATTCTCTTTCTAGGGAAGTGTTCCATACCTTTCTTGAGAGGAAATTGATATTTAATATTACCTTCCTTCATATCAATAGTGGCACCAACGGTTCGAAGAAAAGGTCTTCCCAATATAATGGGGCAAGATGCATTGCATTCAATATCCAAGACAACAAAATCAACGGGGACAAGGTTATTGTTAACCATAATATGAACATTATCAACTTTCCCCAAAGGTTTCTTTTTAGCATTATCGACGAGATTAACATCCAGATAACAATTTTTCAATGGTGGCAAGTCAAGCATATCATAGACTTTTTTAGGCATAACAGAAATACTTGCACCAAGATCACATAAAGCATTACAATCAAAATCTTTGACTCTCATTTTAATGATGGGATCCCAACCATCCTCTAGCTTTCTAGGAATAGAAGTTTCAAGTTTTAGTTTCTCTTCTCTAGCTTTTATGAGAGCATTTGTAATATGTTTTGTGAAAGCCAAGTTTACAGCGCTAGCATTGGGACTCTTAGCAAGTTTTTGCAAGAACTTTATAACTTCAGAGATGTGGCAATCATCAAAATCTAAATCATTACAATCTAAAGCAATGGGATTATCATCCCCAAGGTTGGAAAAAATTTCAGCAGTTTTATCACAAGCAGTTTCAGCAGTTTTAGCAGTTTCAGGTAATTTTGCGCGCTTTGCACTAGGAGTAGAAACATTACCAACACCAATTATTTTACCATTGATAGTAGGAGGTGCAGCAACATATGAATCATTAGCATTGCTAGTGGTGGTAATAGTCCAAACTTTAGCTACATTTTCCTTTTTAGCTAGTTTTTCATTTTCTTCTCTATCCCACCTAGCACGCAGTTCAACAGATTTGTTAAAGGCAGTTTGTGTACTAATAAATTCTTTAAGCATAGCTTCAAGTCCAGGGGGTGTATTCCTATTATTGTTGTAAGAATTCCCATAAGAATTAGCATAACCGTTACCATTATTATAAGGATATGGCCTATAGTTATTACTAGAATTGTTCCGATAAGCATTGTTGTTGAAATTATTATTTTTAATGAAATTTACATCAACATGTTCTTCTTGAGCAACCAATGAAGCTAATGGAACATTATTAGGATCAACATTAGTCCTATCATTCGCAAGCATAGACATAATAGCATCAACTTTATCATTCAAGGAAGAGGATTCTTCAACAGAATTTACCTTCTTACCTTGTGGAGCTCTTTCCGTGTGCCATTCAGAGTAATTAATCATCATATTATCAAGAAGCTTTGTTGATTCACCAAGAGTGATGGACATAAAGGTACCTCCAGCAGCTGAATCCAATAAATTCCGCGAAGAAAAATTTAGTCCTGCATAGAAGGTTTGGATGATCATCCAAGTAGTCAGTCCATGGGTTGGGCAATTTTTAACTAGAGATTTCATTCAATCCCAAGCTTGAGCAACATGTTCATTATCAAATTGTTTAAAATTCATTATGCTACTTCTCAAAGATATAATTTTAGCAGGGGATAATATCTACCAATAAAAGCATCCTTGCATTTAGTCCATGAATCAATACTATTCTTAGGCAGAGATAGCAACCAATCTTTAGCTCTTCCTCTTAATGAGAAAGGGAACAATTTTAATTTTATAATGTCACCATCTACATCTTTATATTTTTGCATTTCACATAGTTCAACAAAATTATTGAGATGGGCAGCAGCATCATCGAACTAACACCGAGAAAATTGCTCTCTCATGACAAGATTAAGTAAAGCAGGTTTAATTTCAAAGAATTCTGCTGTAGTAGCAGGTGGAGCAATAGGTGTGCATAAGAAATCATTATTATTTGTGCTAGTGAAGTCACACAACTTAGTATTTTCAGGGTTGGCCATTTTAGCAGTAGTAAATAAAGCAAACTAGATAAAGTAAATGCAAGTAAACTATTTTTTTTGTGTTTTTGATATGGCAAACAAGACAGTAAATAAAGTAAAACTAGCAACTAATTTTTTTGTGTTTTGATATAATGCAGCAAACAAAGTAGTAAATAAAATAAAGCAAGACAAAAACAAAGTAAAGAGATTGAGAAGTGGAGACTCCCCTTGCGGCGTGTCTTGATCTCCCGGCAACGGCGCCAGAAATTTGCTTGATGCGTGTAGTTGACACGTCCGTTGGGAACCCCAAGAGGAAGGTGTGATGCGCACAGCGGCAAGTTTCCCTCGGTAAGAAACCAAGGTTTAATCGAACCAGTAGGAGTCAAGAAGCACGTTGAAGGTTGATGGCGGCGGGATGTAGTGCGGCGCAACACCGGAGATTCCGGCGCCAACGTGGAACCCGCACAACACAACCAAAGTACTTTGCCCCAACGAAACGGTGAGGTTGTCAATCTCACCGGCTTGCTGTAACAAAGGATTAACCGTATTGTGTGGAAGATGATTGTTTGCAGAGAAAACGAGTAAAACAAGTATTACAGACAGATTTGTATTTCGAGTATTAAAAGAATGGACCTGGTCCACAGTTCACTAGAGGTGTCTCTCCCATAAGATAAAAGCATGTTGGGTGAACAAATTACAGGTCGGGCAATTGACAAATAGAGAGGGCATAACAATGCACATACATGTCATGATAAGTATAGTGAGATTTAATTGGGCATTACGACAAAGTACATAGACCGCCATCCAACCGCATCTATGCCTAAAAAGTCCACCTTCAGGTTATCGTCCGAACCCCTTCCAGTATTAAGTTGCAAAGCAACAGACAATTGCATTAAGTATGGTGCGTAATGTAATCAACAACTATATCCTCGGACATAGCGCCAATTTTTTATCCCTAGTGGCAACAACACAACACAACCTTAGAACTTTCTGTCACCTGTCCCGGTGTCAATGCGGGCATGAACCCACTATCGAGCATAAATACTCCCTCTTGGAGTTAAAAGCAAAAACTTGGCCAGAGCCTCTACTAGTAACGGAGAGCATGCAAGATCATAAACAACACATATGTAATAACTTGATAATTAACATAACATGGTATTCTCTATCCATCGGATCCCGACAAACACAACATAGAGTATTACGGATAGATGATCTTGATCATGTTAGGCAGCTCACAAGATCCAACAATGAAGCACAATGAGGAGAAGACAACCATCTAGCTACCGCTATGGACCCATAGTCCAGGGGTGAACTACTCACTCATCACTCCGGAGGCGACCATGGCGGTGTAGAGTCCTCCGGGAGATGAATCCCTCTCCGGCGGGGTGCCGGAGGAGATCTCCGAATCCCCCGAGATGGGATCGGCGGCGGCGGCGTCTCGGTAAGGTTTTCCGTATCGTGGTTTTTCGCCTCGGGGGTTTCGCGACGGAGGCTTTAAGTAGGCGGAAGGGCGCAGTCGGGGGCTAACGAGGGGCCCACACCATAGGGCGGTGCGGCCCCCCTTGGCCGCGCCGCCATGTGGTGTCGCCACCTCGTGGCCCCACTTCGTATGCTCTTCGGTCTTCCGGAAGGTTCGTGGCAAAATAGGCCCACGGGTCTTCGTTTCGTCCAATTTCGAGAATATTTCGTTACTAGGATTTCTGAAACCAAAAACAACAGAAAACGGGAACTGGCACTTCGGCATCTTGTTAATAGGTTAGTTCCAGAAAATGCACGAATATGACATAAAGTGTGCATAAAACATGTAGGTATCATCAATAATATGGCATAGAACATAAGAAATTATCGATACGTCAGAGACGTATCACCGATCTTGTGCCGACAGGTTTCCCACAGATGGCGCCAATTGTCGAGGGTGCTCCTCGGCAATGTCCTCCGATAGGGGCTTAGGGTTGATGGAATCCTGCAAGCTGACACGAGACATCGGTTCGCAGACAAGCGGGGAGAGCGATTTACCCAGGTTCGGGGCCCTCGATGAGGTAAAACCCTTACGTCCTGCCTGTCTGTTTTTGATTATGATGATAATGGATTACAATGGGGTGCCGAATAGTTCGGCTGAGATCTCGTCGAGTTGGTTAAGCGCTAAGGTAACCTAGCTTTAAGCTTCTACTGGCTAGGATCGCTAAGATTGGTTGCGTGTCCCTCGACAGCCCCTCTCCTGGCCTTTATATAGGAGGCAAGGTCTCAAGAGGTCTAATCGAGTACGACTGGGTTTACAATAGATCTATATCTAAGATTTCCTTGTTCGGCTCCTTCCGTGTCTTGTACTTCAAGGAATCTTCCGCCGCACTCCCCTGGCAGCCCATCCTGCCGTCGAGTGCCTTCATGGGCCTCCAACTAGGAAATATAATGTAGGGCAACATTGGTTACTCGAAGAGTAATGCCCACGTCAGAGGGGTTAACCCCTCACTCGCACCTTCGACCGGTATAAGTAGGGGGCAGCGGTGCGGATTTCCTGGACCCCGTATTCCGCCGAAACGGGTCGGCCCGAATACGGGGCCTGCTAGACGGCCCAAACCGCGCCTGCCCCGTATCCCGCTGGAATTTTACGGGGTGGGCGGGTTTTAAGGGGCCTGTTAGACACGCCCTTAGACGGTATATATCCCTAGCTTATGTATATGTATTTGTACTCTGTATATACCTCTATATATAAAAACCAATGCCAATCCTAGAAGGGTATCGAGTGTTTCCACTATAGGTACGTTTTACATGGTATCACGAGCCAGATGACTTCCGCTGCTTCCGTGTCGACCGCCGCTGCCATGACGACCACCGCGTCAATCTCGGCCGCCTCGACCCTATCCACAGCACCCACGCCTGGCTCGTCGACGACCACTTCCGCGGTCTCTCCGTTCCTGGTGGTGCTTCTCGCGGGAACCGCCCCGCCGCCTCTCGTCTCGTGGCTGATCACGCCGCCGCCGATCATGACGACCACACTGGGTGTGACGTTCTCGGGTGCGCACGATGTTCTCGGGTGCGCACGGGTTCCTGGCCCTTCGCCCCGTCGCCGGTTCTGGCCGGCCTTGGCGCTGCTGGTCCGGGCGTCACTGCTGCTGGTCCGGGCGCCGCTGCTGCTGGTCCGGGCGCCAACGCTGCTAGTCTGGGCGCCGCTGCATCGGCCGCCCCTACATGGTCGCCCGCCAGTTCCGAGCTTGCCTTCGCAGCTCACATGCCGCCGACATCTGCTGCCCATGCGTCGTTGCTGTCCGCGGCCACGGCGGCCATGGTACCCTACGCTGCACCGTCCCCTCAGTACGGTGCTGGTTTGTACGAACAACCGCTGTTCTACGGTGTCCCTCCGCTGGCATATGGTGCTCACTCACCGCCTCCTGCTCCGTACGTGCAGCCTCCACCGCCGCCGGCTGCACCTGCTCCGGCTGCCCCTGCCTCTGATGTTGCCCCGACTCTGTCGGCTGCCCCGGTGCACTTTGCGCACCTCCTTACGGTGAAGCTGAACGCCGACAACTACCTCTTATGGCGTGTTCAAGTGCTCCCTCTTCTGCGCAGTCATTACCTTGAGGGGTTTGTCGATGGCACCCTGCCCTGCCCTCCGTCTGTGATCCAGGTGACCACGGTTGACGGCACTCCCATGATGATATCCAATCCTGCTCACCTTCAATGGGTGGCCCAGGATCAAGCTATACTCGGCGCAATTCAGTCGTCTCTCACACCTTCTGTGGCGGGCATGGTGGTTATTGCGGCCTCGTCCCGAGATGCATGGGGGACCCTAGACTCCAGCTTTTTCTCGTAGTCCATGGCACGTTCCATGGCCATTCGCACCAAGCTCGGTGAGATCAAGAAGCTTGACTCCTCTGTGACGACCTATTTCAATAAGGTCAAAGAGATGGCTGATGTCCTGTCATCTATTGGGCAACCTCTTCGTGATGAGGAATTTCAGTCATTCATCCTCAGTGGTCTCGATGAAGAATATCAAGCCCTCGTTGAGAATATCAATGGTCGGGACACTCCGCTGCCATCGCGCGACCTCTATGCGCGGCTCCTCAATACTGAGCAAAGACGCCTCAAGCTTCGCCCTGAGGGTCTCTCTACTGACGCCTCGACCCATGTTGCTCACCGTGGTGGTGGCTGGCCCCCGCAGTCTTCTCGTTCGTCGCCTGGTGGCGGCCAGCCGCCCCGCCACAACAACACCACGGCTGGTCGAGGTCGGGCGTGGTGCTGCACCTCCTGTGGCGCCAAGGCTCTCTGTCAGCTGTGTGGCATTGAGGGCATCTCGCCTCCCGCTGTCATCGTCGCTTCAAGCAAGATTTTCTTGGCATTGGCAATGATGGACGTGGCAATGAGAAGCAAGCCGCGTTGGCCACGTAGGGGTCTACTTCATCTTACCCTGTGGATCCAACATGGTACATGTACACTGGAGCGACAGACCACCTGATGCATGAGCTCTCTAAGCTCAACCCGCGGGACACCTACACCGGCCACGACCAGGTTCGAACTGTTGATGGGTCAGGTATGCATATCTCTCATATTGGCTAGGCCTCCCTTCTTACACACACCTCTAAATCAATTCATCTTCTTAATGTCCTTCGTGTTCCCTCGGTCACTCGCAATTTGATTTATGTTCC
This sequence comes from Lolium rigidum, assembly GCF_022539505.1. Lineage (NCBI taxonomy): Eukaryota > Viridiplantae > Streptophyta > Magnoliopsida > Poales > Poaceae > Lolium > Lolium rigidum. The sequence goes on from NC_061513.1 coordinate 174,944,792, forward strand.
CAAACTTACCCTTGACAATGATGTCTTTGTTGAGTTTCACCCGTTTCACTTTTTTGTTAAGGACCGAGCAACGCGAGACGTTCTTCTTAGAGGTCGAAGTCGCCATGGTCTTTACTGTCTTGATGTCCCTGCCGCCCCTCATGTCTTCACTGGTGTTTGTGTCTCCCCGTCACAGTGGCATTCTCGCCTTGGTCATCCTGCCACTCCCATAGTTTGCCATGTTCTCCACCGCCATGAGTTACCATTTGTGTGTAGTAATAAGGAGCATGCAGTTTGTGATGCCTGTCAGCAAGGCAAGAGTCATCAGTTACCGTTTTCAGTATCTACTCATGTAGTCAAATCTCCCTTAGAATTTATTTACTCAGATGTATGGGGACATGCCCAAACCTCAGTCAGTGGTCATAATTATTATGTCAGTTTTATTGATGCCTATAGTCGTTTCACATGGCTTTACTTACTTAAACGCAAATCTGATGTATTTGATGTGTTTCTTCAGTTTCAATCTCATGTAGAGCGCCTTCTTAAAGAGAAAATTGTTCATATTCAGTCTGACTAGGGTGGCAAATATCACAACCTTAGTTTCTTTTTTCAGAAACATGGCATTGCACATCGCGTGGGGTGTCCACATACACATCGGCAGAATGGTGCTGCTGAACGCAAGCATCGTCACATAGTTGAGACTGGCTTAACTCTTCTTGCCCATGCCTCTGTTCAGTTTCAGTTCTGGAGTGATGCATTTACCACTGCCTGTTTCCTCATCAATAGACTCCCCTCACGTCTTCTCGACATGAAGACTCCAGTTGAGCTCCTATTTCATGAGGCTCCCGACTACACTTTCTTAAGGTGTTTGGTTGTGCGTGTTGCCTCATCTACGCCCGTATAATAGTCGCAAACTTGAGTTTCGCTCTAAAAAATGTGTGTTTCTTGGCTACAGCTACATGCACAAAGGATACAAGTGTCTCCATATTCCGTCTAACCGCGTCTATATTTCTCGTGATGTTTATTTTTGATGACACTTGTTTCCCTTTGCTCCTATTCATGCTGCACCTACACACACATCACCTATTCCTCCATCCACCACTTTGCCTGGTCAGTTTGATGGTATTGCATACTCGCCTATTTTGCTGCCTAACCATGGTGTAGGTATCGGACGGGGTGCTCGCCTTGAGCTGCTGGACAACTTGGATGCTCCGTGTGCGGAGGCTGCTGATCACGTCGATCCAGCACACTCCATGGCCCATGCAGCACCCTCGGCCATCGCGCCTCGCGCGCCCGTCGTGGCTCTGCTTGACGCTGGGCCGTCCTCGCCCGCATCCCCTACTGTTGGGCCGTCGCCGCTCGCATCGCCTGGTGCTGGGCCAATGCTGCCCACGTCACCTGCTCCGACAGGCGGACTCTCGCCTGGTGGCGAGACATCGCCTTTGTCGTCGACCCCTGGTGGGCCGTCACCCACCCCGTCTACAGCGCCTGAAGCGCCCACAGCTGTGACGCCCCCGGCTTCCCCATCGCCCACGGTGTCACCAACTTCTGCATCGCCCACCTCGTCGTCTGACGAGGCTTCTGCTCCTCCGCCTGTGTCTGTACCTGTGGCTTCTCGCCCACATACACGCAGTAAGAGTGGTGTCTACCGCCCCAAGGAGCGTATTGATGGTATTGTTGCTTGGCTTGCAGCCTCTTTTGCTTCCGTTACTGATCCCACTTCGGAGCCTCGTCATTATTCTGCTGCCATGCAAATTCCGCATTGGCGTCATGCTATGGAGCTTGAGTACCACGCTCTCATCAAGAATGATACGTGGACACTGGTTCCTCCCAAGTCAGGTCTTAATGTTATTGACTGCAAGTGGGTGTTTAAGGTCAAGAAGCATGCTGACGGGTCTATTGAGCGCTATAAGGCGCGGCTAGTTGCTAAGGGGTTTAAACAACGCCATGATCTTGACTATGAAGACACCTTCAGTCATGTGGTCAAGCCTACTATCATTCGGATTCTGCTATCCTTGGCGGTTACGCGCCGTTGGTCTCTTCGTCAGTTGGATGTACATAATGCTTTTATGCATGGTGTTCTCGAAGAGGAGGTGTATATGCGTCAACCCCTAGATTTGTTGATCCTGAGTGTCCTGATCATCTGTGTCGTCTGGTAAAGGCGCTCTATGGTCTTAAACAGGCGCCTCGTGCATGGCATGCACGACTTGGTTCTGCACTACGGGCTCATGGTTTTGTTCCATCCACAGTAGATACTTCTCTGTTTCTGCTTCAGCGCCCAGAGATCACTATGTATGTCCTGGTTTATGTTGATGACATTATACTGGTCAACTTATTAGATACTGCTGCTGATCGCCTGGTATCCTCTCTTGGTACTGCATTTGCTGTGAAGGATCTTGGCAAGCTTCATTATTTTCTTGGGATTGAGGTGATTCATGATGCTACTGGTTTGTCTCTTACTCAGAAGGTATGCTTCAGTGCAAATCTGCTACTACTCCTATGTCCTTCTCGGACCAGCTTACTTCAGCAGATGGTGCACTTCTCTCTTTTGAGGATGCTACAGAGTATCGCAGTGTTGTTGGTGCTTTGCAGTATCTCACTCTTACCAGACCAGATATTTCTTATGCAGTGAATCGTGTTTGTCAGTATCTGTTGACTGCCAAAACCCACCGGCGGGCAGCGGCCTTGTCAACACCGTAGAGCCGGGAAGAGCCTAGAGCTGCGGCTGGCTGAGACCCCTCCGAGCGACGGCCCGCAATGCTCTTCTGGTCACACGCGGCGATGCGAAGTGCAAGGGCGTGCCACCTGACCTATACCTGGTCGGGAAGGTGATGGGGATGCCTCGCTTAGTTTCTGCGGGGCATACATGTAAACATTAAATACGAGCCTCGATCGGCTCTCGGGTTATCCGTGAATCGGCTCGAAAGAGCCGATCCACCCATGATTCGTACGGGGTGCACGAATACTTGGTGGTCCTGCTTGATCAAGATAGAGCTAATGAGATCTACGACGATTTAGGGTTTTCACCGCATAATCGGATCATCCTACTCCAGAGTTGGGCCTCGCGGCCACGCACGGTGCTCGTAAGCCGATCCTAAACAAGGCCTAAAAACCAACATGAAGTTGATCCTCGGAACATCCCGTTTAGGACTTGCGAACGCCACCCTACGTGCCACCGGATCCTCCCCCTTTGTAAGGCCTAACTATTGCAGATATTAAACTAATCCTTGTAGAACAAGGAGCAATCGTAACGGATCAGATCTACTAAATAATGATCAAGCGGGGTGCCGCCCCCACACCTGAGATAGGCGTGAGGGCGGCTAGATATGCAAGGGTTGCACTACGTAAGCATGCTTAAACGAAGAACAATGCTAACCCTAACACATCTAAAGATAACTACGTTGCTCGCCATCAAAAGCGCTTCGATACGAGCAACGCATGAACAACGTGGGGCTTGTGCTTGCCTAGATCGCAAGATGCGATCTAGGCAGCATGTCGCTTACCCGATAGAAACCCTCGAGACGAAGGAGTTGGCGATGCGCCGAGATTGGTTTGTTTTGGGGTTGAACGTGAGTTGTTGTTTATTCCATAAACCCTAGGTACATATTTATAGTCCAGGGGACTTTCTAATGTGGGCGTGCACTAAACCGTGCACGAGATAAACTCTAACTTCTAAATCGATACACAATCTATTATACTAAGATACACGGGCTAACTAGCCCAAATTCTCCGTGCAAGGCCGCTTCATAGATCTTCCATATGTAATCTTCCAAGCCCATCTTGATCGCGGCCCACCTCCTGATCGCGGTTAAATCCTGGTGATAACACATGCCCCCCTGGTTTTGGAAATGGTATTTCCAAAATCATTACGCTTCCGTCGGGTCATGTCGTGGCAGAACCGTCGCGAGTATCCGTCACCATGATGACTTGCCTTCTCAACTTCTCCGCGTGACTTGGCAGTCTTTCTCTTTCTTTCAAACACCACTTCCTCGGAAACTGCTGTGGCATTGAATTTTCACCATATCCCCTTTTATTTAACCGCTATGAACAGTTCTGCTCTGCATCCTCGCATTAGCAGTCCAAAAGTCCTCCTGCACCATCATGTCTTCTTCCTCCTCTGCCCTATCGGACCCCTCCAGCCAGTCCTCCATGTCCCGCGAGCCGACGCCGGAGCACAACCCGGCGGCGGTCCATGCGGCCAACACCCGCCGCGCCATTGCGGCCGGGGAGGAGTCAGACCATGACTTCTCCATCCGGTCCGAGGACGACCGGTCCTCGACGGACGGGGAGAGCGACCTCCGTTTCCTCGCCGACGGGGAATCGGAGGAGGAGAGCGATGACGATCGCTTCTCCTGGGACGACTTCACCTCCTCCGAGGGGGTGGTGGAGGAAGAAGAGGAGGAGGAGGACGACGACGACGACGACTCCCTCGAGGGCTACCCACCAGCGAAGCGCCTTCGCATGTGGTGGGACGACGACGGCGGCGACGACGAAGACGGGGACGAAGCCCCCGTGGAGGGCTACGGGGGTAGCGACGAGGAGCCCAGCGGCAGCAGTGCCGATGAGAGGTCTGAGGATGACGGCGAGGGCGGTGACGGCCCGTAGATAGGACCCCTAGCATAGGGTCGGTAGTAGCGAGATGGGGCAATGTATCCCCTAGTATTTCCTTTTGAGAGCAATTAGCTCTTTATGTAAGAAATCTCGCCTATCAATGAAGAACTGTTCCCCAATTTGATTTTGCCGATTTCCTCTGAGTTTGATTGAGCCGATTTACCTCTCCTACTGACCTTGCCGATTCGTCCCCTTTGCCAATGTGTAATGAGCCGATAACAACGCATCGGTCCTTCGACATTCATCCTTCCATTCTTCAACTCCTTAGCGAGCGTTCATCGCTTTGTGAAGAAGGTTGCAACGAAGATCAGCCGATGGTACTTCAATCGGTCCTTCAATAGAGCACCTACCAGGCCTGTTGCCCCCCGAGTCTCAGCCAAGGCAAAACAGAGACGAGGATACACAAATGAGCTGCATAGACCTGGGCTTGATCGTGTGTGGGGAAGTTCCTTATGCAGCGCCAGCCGATTTGAACACAAATCGGCTTCTCTAAGCGGAAAAGCCTTCAAGGTGAGCTGCCCCCCGAGCTTCTTTAGTTCTTGCTGGCTAGATCGGCTTCTTTCCTTTGGTGAATCTAATGCAATCCATCCTTGACCTGATCCGCACGCCCATGCTGCTCCTGACATTGTTCTTGAAGAGAGGATCTGAGCTTCCAAACTGCGAGGAGTTCCTTCATAAAAAATCTCCCTTTTGTGCTCCATTGACCCTCTGATCGTAACAGTTACTCCTCTTGAGTCGATGGCCATGCATCGGCTTTCATATCCTTAAGTCGATGCCTGCTGCATCGGCTGTGCTCGAAAAATTTCGAATTTTCACTTTTTTTTTACGGCCGACCTGTGCATCGGCCCCCATATTCCAATACCCATCACCAGAAGATGAGATGCTTCCGTTGCATATCCTCGTATTTTATCTACCTGGGTGCCCCCGAGCCGATTCTGTCAAGAGAATTGATGGTATCGGCTCTGTTGGATAACATGTTGAACCCGGGCGAGAATGGTGGGTGAGGATAATTTTGGCCGATTGCTTGGAATCGGCCTCCACGTTGCTTGCTCGTTGAAGGTTTTGTAAGTTCCCTTCATAAATTTTTTGGGGCCGATCACAAGGATCAGCCTCTCCTGGTTTGCTCATTGGTTTGATCTTGCTACTTGGTCGGGCTGGATAAAACCAACCCAACCTCCGACTTGATGCGCTTGCTTGTCGTCCACCTTGAGTGCTCCGTAGAGTCGTGGAGCGCTAAGCTCTGTCGGCAAGACGAGTACCATGTTTGTGCCGGCCGATGTCTCATCATCGGCTTTCCTCTGTTTAGGGCGCCACTCCATTTTCCGTGGACGACCCTCTTCATCCGGGGTTCGCTGAACCTTTGCAGCCGAGATCAGGCCGTGCCTTCCTTAGCGTATGCGGGTACAACCTTTCGGCTTCCTCCGGGCCGCGCAATCGCTGAACCCTGCGCTTTTGGGAACGGCTGAGTCCGTCGGGGCACCACCTTGGCCGGTGGTACCTATCTTCTTCCACTTCTCCCTCGTCTTCGAATCCTCAAGATCTGCCCAACGAGGTGACTCGGCGCGTTTGCTTTGTGGCGGGAGAGGCCCTAGGCGCTCGAACACGGACACGTTGGCTGCCTCCTTCTTTTTCGGTTGCATTACGGGCAATTGCCGATTGTGGGCAATCGGCTCATTCCTGAATCCCAGCGAGTGTCGAAGAAGGGGCAGTCCCAATGCACGGCGTTGTCATCTTGCTCCCTTGATGCTTCCGTGGCACGGCGCTCGTGCTCCTCCTCATCGCGATCCTGCCGACGATATCTTCGGCTTCTCTAGCCGGACGATCTCCTCTATCATCGTAATTGGACCGTCGGCGTTGGTCATGCTGACTCACATATTTGTTGAGGAGGTGATCGAGAGAGGGTCGCCGATATCTTATATTCTTCACCTCTCCCTCCGTGACATAGCGCTTGCCATCATGACGGAGCCGATCGCGTGGAGCGGCCTCCTCTGTATCCTTGCTATGAGAGCAGCTGCCCTCATCTCCATCTTTGCCGAGTGGTTTCCGGGTCCTACCATGTTGATGCTGAACGAGGGACCCGGCTGGCAACCTTCAGGGTAGGTAATTTCTACCATGTTAACGGCGGGGAAGGGTTGGGTGTCGACCTTCATGGCGTACTGGTTGAAAATTAGCCGCCCCTTCTCTATCGCCGCTTGGATGTGCTGACGCCACACCGGCGGTCGTTGGTGGCATGGGAAAGCGAGTTGTGGAATTTGCGGTACGGCTTTCCGTTTAGCTCTTTCGCCGTGGGGAACTTGAGACCTTCGGGAATCGTCAAGCTGTTTCTCCTTGAGCAGGAGGTCGAAGATTTGTTCGAGTCTTGGTTACGTCAAAATCAAATCCCACGGGCGGCCCTGGTGGCTTTACCCATTTGCAGGCCACGGGGTTCCTCCCCGAGTCCACTCGGCCATTGCTATTTCTTGGTCTCCCGCGAGCACTTCATCTTCCTCTGTATCGACCATAACTACGCACGCTTGAACTTGTCTTGGTACAGGTCGGGGTGGCGCTGTTCATATGCTGATAGTTTCGAACCATGTGCGCCGGCGAGGATAATCTGCTTGGGAGGCCATGTCCTTGAGCTGTGTTGCAAGGCACTGCTACGCCAACTCGACTTGCTTCCTTTTCGGTTATACGAACCGAATAACATCGGTTCCTAAGATTCTGAAGCGCTGGATGTATTCTGTCACCGTTTCCCCGCGCTTCGACGTAGTTGTGCTAGATCGGCAATGCCGGACTCGGAAGCTTCTGAATGGTATTGCATATGGAGCTGTTCTTCCAATTGCTTCCAAGGCTCGGATGGAGTTTGCTTGGCAAAGAGGTGTACCATCCAAAAGCCGATCCCGTGAGGGACTGTGAAAAGAGCCTCACGCGTAGCTGATCCGACACCGAAGCCGGTCCTAGTTGAGCCAAATATCGGGCTGACGTGCTCGATGGAGCTGGAGCCATCCGATCCACCGAATTTGGAGAAGTCGGGGAGCCGATATTTAGGTGGCAGCGGGATCATCTCGTAATCGTCGGGGTACGGCTTGGAATAGCCGATCGCCCTTCTTTTCGGCATCATGCCGAACTGGTCTCTCGGTATGGTGCTGATCGATCCGTTGTGCTTGGCCGTAGGAGTTGCACTGCGAAGATTCGCCGGGGTGGCGTACTTGGCCTGCCATGTTTGCTTTTCCAGCTACGAGCCATCTGCGGAGGCTGGGCTCGGGAGTTTCGTCGGTGTGGCGTATTTAGTTAGCCACGTCCGCTCTCAGCTCGTCGCCGACGTTCCTCCTGTCTTCGCCGGAGTCCCCGATGTTGTGGCCTGGTTTGTGAGTGCCCGGTCACCACAATCCGGCACATACATGCACGCGTATCCATGAGGGATCTCCTTAGGCGCCTCCATTAAGAGCTGGTAGTCACTAGGGTCGCCACCAATCCCGTAGACGAGGAATGCCGGTGTAGTCGGCACTTCAGCGAGTGCTGCCAACGCATATGGCAGCGGTGGACGGGACTCGGAGTGGCAACTCTCCTTGATGAGTCCCGAGAGCTGGTCCGACGGCGAGTGCTGGTGGCTCATGATCTCTCGGATCACGCGCGGAGCGACACGCTCCAACACGTTGACCAAGTTCTCGGAGTGGCGGTGTAGCGAGTGAGCCACCGGGTAGTTGATCTCCTGCCGCGGACCCCGGTGCGTTCCTCCGACGGGGTAGAGAGGTCTATCCCATCGAGCGCACCTTGCGGTGAGAACCCCTTCCATCGATGCCATGGGAACGGGTTCTGCGAAAAGAGCCGATGAGGTCGGCTTCGAGGGTGGCCTTGATCTCGTTGTATTGCTTCTTGAGGTCGTCGGGCAGATCCTCGTAGGTGAGCGGCGTGCCGTCCGCCATCTCGGATGTAGATGGCGATGTGGTTGATGTAGACGATTGTCCCACCGGGCGTGCCGAGAATGTGTTGACTGCCAAAACCCACCGGCGGGCAGCGGCCTTGTCAACACCGTAGAGCCGGGAAGAGCCTAGAGCTGCGGCTGGCCGAGACCCCTCCGAGCGACGGCCCGCAATGCTCTTCTGGTCACACGCGGCGATGCGAAGTGCAAGGGCGTGCCACCTGACCTATACCTGGTCGGGGAAGGTGATGGGGATGCCTCGCTTAGTTTCTGCGGGGCATACATGTAAACATTAAATACGAGCCTCGATCGGCTCTCGGGTTATCCTGTGAATCGGCTCAAAGAGCCGATCCACCCATGATTCGTACGGGGTGCACGAATACTTGGTGGTCCTGCTTGATCAAGATAGAGCTAATGAGATCTACGACGATTTAGGGTTTTCACCGCATAATCGGATCATCCTACTCCAGGTTGGGCCTCGCGGCCACGCACGGTGCTCGTAAGCCGATCCTAAACAAGGCCTAAAAACCAACATGAAGTTGATCCTCGGAACATCCCGTTTAGGACTTGCGAACGCCACCCTACGTGCCACTGGATCCTCCCCCCTTTGTAAGGCCTAACTATTGCGGATATTAAACTAATCCTTGTAGAACAAGGAGCAATCGTAACGGATCAGATCTACTAAATAATGATCAAGCGGGGTGCCGCCCCCACACTGAGATAGGCGTGAGGGCGGCTAGATATGCAAGGGTTGCACTACGTAAGCATGCTTAAACGAAGAACAATGCTAACCCTAACACATCTAATGATAACTACGTTGCTCGCCATCAAAAGCGCTTCGATACGAGCAACGCATGAACAACGTGGGGCTTGTGCTGCCTAGATCGCAAGATGCGATCTAGGCAGCATGTCGCTTACGATAGAAACCCTCGAGACGAAGGAGTTGGCGATGCGCCGAGATTGGTTTGTTTTGGGGTTGAACGTGAGTTGTTGTTTATTCCATAAACCCTAGGTACATATTTATAGTCCAGGGGACTTTCTAATGTGGGCGTGCACTAAACCGTGCACGAGATAAACTCTAACTTCTAAATCGATACACAATCTATTATACTAAGATACACGGGCTAACTAGCCCAAATTCTCCGTGCAAGGCCGCTTCATAGATCTTCCATATGTAATCTTCCAAGCCCATCTTGATGAAGCGCTTTTGATGGCGAGCAACGTAGTTATCTTTAGATGTGTTAGGGTTAGCATTGTTCTTCGTTTAAGCATGCTTACGTAGTGCAACCCTTGCATATCTAGCCGCCCTCACGCCTATCTCGGGTGTGGGGGCGGCACCTCGCTTGATCATTGTTTAGTAGATCTGATCCGTTACGATTGCTCCTTGTTCTACAAGGATTAATTTAATATCCGCAATAGTTAGGCCTTACAAAGGGGGAGGATCCGGTGGCACGTAGGGTGGCGTTCGCAAGTCCTAAACGGGATGTTCCGAGGATCAACTTCATGTTGGTTTTTAGGCCTTGTTTAGGATCGGCTTACGAGCACCGTGCGTGGCCGCGAGGCCCAACTCTGGAGTAGGATGATCCGATTATGCGGTGAAAACCCTAAATCGTCGTAGATCTCATTAGCTCTATCTTGATCAAGCGGGACCACCAAGTATTCGTGCACCCCGTACGAATCATGGGTGGATCGGCTCTTTCAGCCGATTCACGGGACAACCCGAGAGCCGATCGAGGCTCGTATTTAATGTTTACATGTATGCCCACGCAGAAACTAAGCGAGGCATCCCCATCACCTTCCGGACCAGGTATAGGTCAGGTGGCACGCCCTTGCACTTCGCATCGCCGCGTGTGACCAGAAGAGCATTGCGGGCCGTCGCTCGGAGGGGTCTCAGCCAGCCGCAGCTCTAGGCTCTTCCCGGCTCTACGGTGTTGACAAGGCCGCTGCCCGCCGGTGGGTTTTGGCAGCGTATTTTACGCTATATTCGGCATACTCTCTCCTTTGGTCTCTGTTTGCACTCTGCTTCGGCTGGCTTGCTTTCTGCTTTCTCTGATGCGGATTGGGATGGCAATCCTGATGATAGGCGATCCACGGGGGATATGCGGTGTTCTTTGGCTCTAATCTGATTGGCTGGAGTACTCGCAAGCAAGCTACAATATCTCAGGGTAGTACTAAAGTTGAGTACAAAGCTGTGGCTAATGCAACAACTGAACTTATTTGGGTACAGTCTCTGTTACGAGATTTGCGTATTTCGCAACCTTAGTTCCATGTGCTTTGGTGTGACAACATCGGCGCTACGTACCTGTCTACAAATCCAGTGTTCCATGCCCGAACTAAGTACATCGAAGTTGACTATAATTTTGTGCGGGAGTGTTGCACAGAAGTTTCTGCGGATCAAGTTTATCTCTTCCAAAGATCAACTTGCGGACATCTTCACCAAGTCTTTGTCTTTGTCATTGTTCCAAGGCTGTAGGCGCAATCTTAACCTGTTAGATATTAGATGACATGGTTAAGATTGAGGGAGGGTGTTAGACTGTATATACCCCTAGCTTCTGTATATGTATTTGTACTCTGTATATACCCCTATATATAAAAACCAACGCCAACCCTAGAAGGGTATCGAGCGTTTCCACCATACGTACGTTTTACATATCGGTAGGTGGTGCTGGCCAGGGACGATGGGCCTCAACCCAAATCTAGGTCTATTTGGGCCCAATCTGGTGGGGTTGCCATACGTCCTATTGGTTTCAGAGGTTCCCGTTGGGACCCATCCCCTGGTCATCTACGACCGGGGTGCTAGATCCAGGCCTCTATCAGGCGATCGTCTCGCAGTTGCGCTTCGAACATTGAGTGTATGCCTTGCTAGTGACGATCTGATCGGTGTACCTGGCTATCTGGAAGCTGATTCTCTCTATTAGACCTTGCCCTGCTGATCCAGCGATCTGGTTGTGCTTATGTCAGCCACTCAACATGTGGGAGATCTTGGATGCCGGGTCGGCAGCCTCGAAAGGTGGACTGCCCGGCCGTCTCTACATCGAGCGGCATGGCAGTGGTGGTGTCCGTGTTCTTTGGTCATTTGCATTGCGGGGAGCAGGCGACGGGAGATTCTTAAGTTGATGGTGCTTCAGCAAGGGCTTCTCCTAGATCGTGTTCAAGTGGTCGGGCTCGGGGATAGTGGGGGTCCGAGTTATCGATCGTGTGAGAGGGTTTTTTCGGGCGAAAGCTCGGTGTTTCGACGCCAACTATAGCGATGCTTGCGGTGTCGTAATCCTCTTAAGGGTGTCGTTGTGGTTACCCTTGCCGTGCTAGGGCTCCGGGTGAAAACCCTTGACCTTGTGGTCTCGGCGATGGTGATACCTTCTTGGGGGCATCCTCGTGGAGCATCGATCCTTTTTGGTCGTGTTTCGATGGCTTCGATCAAGCCTTGGCTCTTCTTATATCCTTTTTTGTTTATCTTTGATATGCTTTGTAAGCTCCTCGTGTGTGGATTTATTTATAAAACAGGACGGAAATCTATTTCGAGATGTGATGAATCTAATAATACCAAATTGAATTTCTGAATGATGATATATTTTACTACAAATTTAACCAAACTGCTTAGTTTGACTTAGGACAAAACTAAAAATCTAAAACGGGGAGTCCTTTTCTCCCCAAGTAACTGGCCGCCGGAGCCAATCTATTTTCCCTCTTTTGGCTAACCAAGAGAGAATGTACCACGTACCTGCAATGGTTTAGAGCATCTCTAACAGAGCCTGTAAACTGGGCAAAACCGAAAAATAACAGATAATTTACGGGTTCGGTTCAGAAAACGGCGCAGATCAGTCACCGTAAATGAGGCAAAACCGAAAAAAAGTTTTCGGGCCGAGACCGAAAACCCAACTCGGCATGTATTTGTAGGGGCTGAAACAGCGAACTGAACGCGAACTGAACGCGAACCCCTACAAGTGGCGCGCTGAAATTTCAGCTCGAGCTAACTGCTCCGCCGGTACAGTCGCCGGAATCCAACCAAATTCGCTGGAATCAGACCAAATTCCGGCGAGAGGTGGCGCGGGCAGGGTGAAGCAAGGCCGGGGCTGGCCGAGGCGGGGCTGACTGTCGCGGGACTGGCCGGGGCGCGGCCGAGGCGGAGCCAAGCTGTGCGGAGCAGGGCGTGGCCGAGGTGGAGCCGAGCTGGGCGCCGCCGGGCCGGGCGGAGCGGCGCGGCGCGTGGCCGTGCAGGCGCGAGGCGGGGCCGGGCGGTGGCGGCGCACGGCGGCCGGGCGCGGCGCAGAGCAGGACGCGGCGGCCGGGCGCGGCGGCGGCCCGGCGGGGAGCGGCGGGGCGGCGGCCGGACGTGCAGGCGCGGGGCGGAGGGGCGGCGGCCCGGCAGGCGCGGGGCGGGGCCGGGCGCGGCGGCGGCGCAGGGCGCGGGGCGGGGCTCGGCGGCGGCTCAGGGCGCGGGGGCGGTGCAGGGGAGCGGTGGCCGGGCGGGGGAGCGGCAGGCCGGCAGCCCGACGTGTGCTGGCTGGGGAGTCACGGGAGGAGGAGGAAGATGATAGGAAAAAAATAGAAATATGAAATATTTAAGGAATATACTGTTTTACGATTTTTCGTTTACAGGCACTGTTCTGCGCCACCAATTTTTCGACCCGTAAACACGAGTTCAGTGAACTGAACTCCGTTTTTTCAGTTCAAGTATTTACGGTCTCTGCTAGAGATGCTCTTAGCTCATTCTCTAGCTGCGTATGGACGTATGGTGCGAGCCGGCAGGACATAAAACTGATATGGCCGGACTCTTTGCCAAATGATGTAGGTGTGTTGGTGGCCAGCGCTTCTGTTGAGCCTGATGGTTAACGGAATCATGTGTTTCATCTTTATAAAAGGAAAAAGAAAGAAATCCCTGGATATCGCTAGTGAGTTACGTTCAATACAGCTGGCCACCTTGCAGCAGCCCACTTCAATTTCATTTATTATCCTTAGAATTACGGGTGTGTCTACTCATTCAAATGATGTCATTTGAAGAACTTTTGTTTTGCGACCACACCGATCTAATGATAATTTTCAACAACAGTATAAGGTATGTACAATTTTTATTGAGAAATACATTGTACGGCATGAAAAAAATTCATTTGCAGCTCAGTTGCGACATGAAAAAATCCGAGTCAAAATTAACTTGCAACTGATAAAATCTCAATGCAACAAACTCAACTCATAGATTTGCACCAACCCTTATGTGAATGAGATCTAACTTAATTCTTGTTGGACCGAGAATTACCAAGGTGTGACTAATTCATGTGATGTCATTCCCACAACTTTATGCTTAGTGAACAAGGCTTTCAATGTGAATATTATTATTCACGGTGTGAACCATTGTTTCGGTTGCAGCTGAAAAACTGCAGGGTTAACCAATCTGTAACTGAAAAAAATCTCAGTTACAATCCCCCTACAACTGGAAAAACCTCGCTGCAGTAAAGTTAATCATAGAATGCACAAACCGTGATCTAAATCGAACGGTTTTGGAGATGAATAATCTCTAACTTAATTCCCATGAAATAGCAAAACGGCAAAACGGAAATTCAATTCGGCTCCCGGGTGCGTATGCACCCTCTACCAAAAAATCATATTTCGAAATGTCGAAAAATTTTAACAAAAAATTTTACATGTACATCTTCATAATATATGTTCGTTCGTCAAGTTTCACGGAAAACTAATATTTTTTGTGGTCTATATAAAAAAGAGAAAACTTATGTTGTGAAAAGCATTATTTTTAGCATTGAGTTTTGTCTTTTTTACACACGTCACATGATAAGTCGATTTTTTATGAAACAACTTTGTAAGCGTGTAGCACGAGAAGATTTACATGCGAATTTTTGGTTTCACTTTTTTTGAAATTCAAAATATGTGTAAGATGCATTTCAAAATAGAGGGAGCATATGCTCCCATGTTTCAAAACACCACTCCCGTTCATTTTTATCAGCGGCACATTCCCCTTTATTGCTAACATTCCTCTTTATTGCTATATTTAGAACCGAACAAGATTATAACTCAATAGGTGTCCTAATTTTCTTCAGTTTTCTTGCCATGTGATGAAATTGTGAAGTACTTTTTTACTTGTTGACAACATATCACCTGATTGTAGGTGAAGAAGAAAATGAAAGATTGTTTATTTGAACTTTTTTTTGAGAGGATTGTTTATTTGAACTTTAGAGGCCAGCTTTTTTTAGTGTACTCGCCTGAATGATTATGTGCAAGCTAGGTATAAGTATTGCAAAAAAAAAAAAGATCACGAGATGCCGGCTCGCCGCGTGGCGTTCATGATTGAATTTTATTGAAACCACGCAGCTTAAATATAATGCGAGGAAAAGTGATTTTCGAAGGAAACATCACATATCAACGTCAGTTAGTATAAGGGAAAAGATGCTAAGAGTCTGAGGCAACATCATCTGCAACCCATGTTGACCATGCGTAGAGCACCCGGCCCTTCCATCTGTGCACCAACCACCGCTGATCAGCATCCACAACGAAGTTCTTGTGGTAGTTGTCCTTGACTTTATCCAGCACGAGCTGAACAACCTCTGGAACCAGCGGCAGCTGCCTCAGCCCTGCCCGGTGGTTCCGCAGCTGCCACTGCTTGTATATCTCCGGCCGCTCCACCCGGTCGGCGCCCTCACAGGCGACGACGTTCAGGATGGACCGCCCGAAGAGGTCTCGCTCCAGCAGCATCCGCTCGTTGCTCTCCCTCGGCACCGTCGCATCCAGCAGGTCGAACTGCGCCGAGTAGTGGAACAACGCCTCCCTGAACCGCGTCGGGAAGTAGGTAGCGCCGTAGGAGCCATTGAGAATGCCGTGGATGAACATGTCCGGCCGCATCTCCCTGATGTTGCTGAGGACCTGGTCCCTGGGGTTCGGGCCGGCGAAGCCGAGGTCTTGCTCATCCATCAGGTTCCTGAAATGGCAGAGGCTGATCACGATGAGCACCTCACCTCGGTCAATGTCCAGGTCCTCGACCTTTATCGTCTCTCGCTTGGCTCCAATGCCGCGGAACTTGAACGGCACCCCGAGCATGCGGGCGCAGCTGCTGAGCCTGCGGCCTGTCGCGTGTATGTGGTAGTCTCCGTGGAACCCAGGCTGCGGGAGGTCGATGCCGGTGATCCTCACCTCCGGCGGCCCGCCTTCCCTGGCCGCCAGCGCGCGCAGCAAGCCCGGCCACTGGACCCCGTAGTTCAGGCCGTAGTCCACGATGTGCAGCCGGCTCTTGCCCGCCGCCGCGTCGTAGATGGTCTTGTTGGCGAAGGTGTATGCCACCCTCTTGCAGCAGCAAGCGGACATGAAAAGGTGCTGGGCCTTGAGGAAGTCGACCACCATGATAGGTCTCGCCACCAGCGACTGGTACAGCTGGCTTCCCGTGCCCGCCAGCCGCGCCTCCAGCCCCTCGACGAAGTAGTGCGCCAGCCTCTGCGCCGCGTCGCCTTTCGGGGACGAGGCCGCCTTGATCTGCTTCAGCAGCTCCGTCGTGCTCCGGCGGTCGTCGTTGGACACCGCCTGCGCGCAGCGCAGCAGCAGCGTCTGCAGGTCCACCATCTCGTCACTGTCACCGCTTCGCCGCTGCGCCTTCTTCTTCTTGTTCCCGCTCTTCTTCTTCTTGCCTATGGCGGTGTGCGGTAGGTCGTTTGCTAGCCCCTTCATGCATATCCCGTCTTCCTGGAACATCATTTGGTCGAGCAGGTCGCGCGCACCATCCTCCTCCAGCTCCGGCATCATCAGTTTGCTGGCCCTGCCCACCTCCGCTTCCCCGTCATACCTGCTCTTCCTGCGGCCTCCCGCGAGCACTCGGTCCACCGCCTCCTCGCTCTCCACGGCGAAGCTACCGTTGCTCGGCAAGAACTTCTTGGCCTCCTCCATGCCTTTGAGGAACGCCAGGTTGAGCATCTCCTGGTCGGCGGGCAACAAGCATTTGAAGAAACCAGAGGTGGTCTGGGAAGGAAAGGCGACGATCTTGGACTGATCCTGCTGGACATCCAAGAACGCCGACCCGCCGTGGATGTCTCCGGCGGCGCCGCTGCCGCTCAAAGCCGGCGCAGTGGCGTCGGAACAGGACGGCGAGTCAGAGTTGCCGGCGCCGCCGCCGTTGCTGCTACCGCTGTCTTCGGCGAGAATCTGGGCGAAGGGCAGCTGCGCCCTTAGGAGCGCGGGGTGGTCGGGGTACATGTAGAAGAAGCGGTCCTCGAGGTTGTCCTCCATGAGCAGCCGCGCGATGTAGGGGAGGGACAGGTCGTCGAACGAGCTACCGTCGCCGTCGAGCGTCGGCGGCAGGTCGCTCAAGAAGCACGGGTAGGCCGGCTCCGGCCGCACGAGGTGCTCCTCCGGCATCTCGCCCATGGCCGAAGTGCGCGCGCGTTTGGATATTGCAACAAGAGTACTTGACTAGATCAGTCGTCGCCTCGTCGGTGTGCTAAAGAAGTGGTTGCGAAGATTGCAGGAAAGGAGACCACTACAGAGCGTGGCATCTTATCTCAAGATCGCGCGACGGTCCGGAACAAGTCCACATCACCCATGACGTCATCGTCATTATCATCATCATCGCACAGCTGCTGCACAAATGCGCCATCAGACGGCCACACTGGAGTCCCAGGTTGGACGATGGTGAAGCTTCGCCGAACATGGGAAGTAGAAAGAAAAACAAATTCAGATGATCACTGTGCTGGTGTAGAAGCAGAACTGTTCTGGCATGCAGAAAATAGACGGAGCTGAGGAGAGCATGGCAGCTACACCAACTCCAGCAAGCAAGTTGTTGCCATTGACCGTCCCAGCTCCATGGTCAAGGTAGACTCTGGCTAGTGCCGATCATCTTCTTGTTAGCAACGAAGACTATGGCTAGTGCTCCTTTAATTGAAGTCCTTCGAACATAAACAATTCCAGCAGCCCCGTCCTGATCGTCACGAGGAGAAATCGTCAACCTCGTTGATGATGTACAGATAACAAATGTCAACATGTTTCCCTAAAAAGAATGTCAGCATGGAGTATAAAAGATCCAACAAACATGTAGGAAATAGCAACATATTGCTACCAACAATCCTGACAAAAGCAAATTAGCAAAACATTCACACCTCCAGTATTTCCTTCCTGGATTCGCAAAAAAAAAAAAAAAAAAAAAAGTATTTCCTTCCTGGCTCTGTTGAAAAGGGGTACCGCGGCAATAAGAGTTTAAATCAACGACATACACATGACAATTAAGAAATCATGGGAGTAAAAAACTACTTCAAAAACAGAGCTTTCAGTTATTCACTAGATAGACAAAGTCAAGGTATTCAAGCCAAATATTCATTCCCGTAGTCCACTTGACAAGATTGGTCACGCCGACATTCGATCTACCAGAGTAGGCAAGCAGGCTTCCACGGAAAAGCGCATTCAGATCGACGCATTTCGGACGTTCAAATTGTCCGCGAGCGTCCGTTTGCGTCGCCAGGCGGACGGGGAAATGGTCGTGTGTCCGTTTGCGTCTGGGGTTGGCTCCAGCGGGGCAACGCATTTTGGGCGCAGGTCAGAATTCAAAAAACGATGAAATAGCGTCGATTTTGCACGAAATTACAGCCGCAAATTGAGGGCTGAAACAAGTTCATCACACTTTGCAGCTCGTACGGCGCAAAGTGGAGCAAAAGGGGCACAACAAGGCCTGAACAGCAATAAAAAAAGGCCAGCCACGCTTCACACAAACACTTGTCCTCGTCGTCGACGAAGCCTTGTGTCCTGCGGCTCTCCCCCTTCTTCTTGGTGGCAATGTCCGTGGGGATAGGCTGTGTTGGCGCGTCGTCGAAGTCGTCCACGCACACGGGTGTTGGCTGCGTCTCGCTTGGGTGCCCGACACAGCCGTGCGGTCTCGATGTCCTCCGCATCTTGCGTTGGTGCCCGATCATCATGCGCGCCTCGTCCCGGCCCGATCATCGCGAACAGAAGCCGCCGCCGTAGATAATTTCTCGGATGTCCGAATCATGGTGGTCCTTCCAATAGTCCCTACGAACGACCGGACATCGGACGCATGATACGAGGCACTCGCACACATTGACAGAGCTCACGTACCGGGTCGTCCATCGTCGGGGCAGGCGGCGCCATTTCGTCGAACAGGATGCGGGGCTGCGGCATGCTCTCCTCCGGCACCTGACGCGTCTTCTGTGTCGCGCCCGGGCAGGAGTCACTGCTTCTAGGCGTCCGGTTGAGGTCGGGAACCGCCACCCTGGTCAACTTCACCGCCGGCAGGCCGGAGGCGAACCACGACGCCGCGTGGCCCTGCAAGGGAGCGGGAGTTCCAGGGCGCAGCTGGGAACTTACCGAGCTGACCGAAGAGGCCGGAGGAGCGACGCCGGCGATCCCTCTCTCTTGACGATCATGTAGCCCTCCGCTAAGGTCGGATGGAGGGCTACTTGCGCGACGCCGGCTTTGATCCGCATCCGCCGGAGCTGTCGGTTGGCGGTGTGGTGACCCGACATACCTACTGCATGGTGTAGTATGCAAGTACGATATAACACCAATGAAACACCGTTCCACTAGTATTATATCGCTCGAGTGGTACAACGAGAAACATATGCGGGTCCAAGGCATGTCTATAGAATTACATACGTAGACTCTATTACAGAAGATCAGCACAGCCTCCTACTTTACAATGAGGTAAAACTGCAAATAAACTCCAGAAGAACGACTCGTAGTCTAATCCTATCACGAACTCTATTTGTAGAGTATTTAACTAGCTATAGAGGCTATGAATAGATTCTAGCTAAATAGGATCTAGGTTTAGGAAGCTAGTTCCTTTCTATTGCTAATCTAGGTTTTCTCCTTGTTGAATGTGGTGTTCGACTCCTCCGGCGAGGTTCATGTTCCTTGAAGTAGTTGTTGACTCCTCGGTCTTCGAGTTGCACTCGTAGATCCTCCATTCGATGCCTCCATATCTAAGCGGGGATTTAAGAGTGGGATGAGTACGAGCGTACTCAACAAGTTCATTATAGGAAAGAGGTGTTTAATGCACTAGCTACGGCATTAGACCGAGAAAGTCTAATACCAATGCGAGGTTTTCATAACCATTTCTTCAAAAGGTTGCTTTTATTCGGAAGAACTATGTCCGTCGGCCTTCACCGGTTTACTAGAACTTCATGGAGTTCCTTTCCGGCAGCGTTCGCGAGTTCCATATCCCGGAACAGGGAGTGACAGGTCACGATTCATTACACTCGCGGAGGTGTGTTGCTTTACCCATAAGAGATCTTAACCTTGGTGCCAACCGAGGCGCGCATCCCGTCCACACTTCCTTTGGTGTGAGGCCCGGTATAAGGTCATAGCCAATCATATTCCTCCGCTACCTCGTACACCCACCCTTTGTTGCATATCCCGACCTCGGGTCCTCGCCGGTCCCATTATTCCTATGTTAGGGTAGACCCCGACCACGACAACATTCGGGCTCATACCATAAACTCATTCGCGGTAGACCGCAACCTCTCATAGACCGCAATCACCGTGGGGACTTCGTTGGGACCCCACCCTACAATCCGATCCTCGGGCGACAAGTGTAACTACGGTCACCGTGGGGACTTAAGGCTTCCCGACCCTACCGCTTGCCCCTCGGAATACAAGTGTTCTACGGTAAAGCGCATCCGTTGATGTACAAGAGGTGGAAATACGATTGACTATTCCGTCCCACTCCGGATCTTATGGTTAACACGGGTATTACGGCACAAGAATCACTGGACGACATTTGTTGTTTAATCCTAGATGGATATAAACCCTTGCAATGGAACCTCCACCATATCAACACAATCCATGGTTCCATTGCCAACCACATAGTCATATTCATAGTTATGAAAATAGTGGTTTTGCTTTTGATGCAATAGTGATAAACATAGTACTTTGCAAGTAATTTGGTAAAAATACTCAAATGACATGAGCAAGCGATGAACTTGCCTTTCTTGATTGCAAGATTATGCAGGCAAGGTCTTCGATACGCAATAACTCCAAATTACGAAATAGCATCATCGTCCGTGAGGACGATGTTTAAAAGATTGGCAAGGATGCAATAATGCATAAGTATGAGATGCAATCGCTCTAAGCGTGACCTAACCCCGATGATTTAGGATTAGTGAGTTGTAATGATTAGTTTCGGGTGTGTTGCACTTTTAGAGTGATTCACAAACAAGGTTCTTATTCAGGTTTGTGTTGTTTTAGAATCATAAGCAAGTGGTAAAATGCATAGTAACAATCATACACATCAAGGAATAGTAGTTGTATAATAAGTAAAGAGCAGTTGTCAATTTTAAGTCCTATAGTGCATGGTTGATGATTATTTATTATATATTTCAAAAGAATAACTTTTGAAGAACATGTTCTTTAATAAAGAACAAGTATGATAATTAGGTTTGTGGGGTTCTATGGTTCCAATTGGTTTCTAGGGTAAGGATTAGATTGATCCCAACAATGTTGGATTCATCAATAGCTAGAACTTGTGGGGTTGAGTTAAGCCTAGGCATCCTAAGCAATTATTTATACAAGGTTGCTATCAAGATTGGTTCATCTTGTTGGTGATAGCTAGCTAGGGTTTATAGGTCCTTATAAGTAGGGTTGATGATGATTCCTTATTTTCTTCAAAATAATAACTTTTGAAGAACATACTTCTCAAGTAATAAGAAGTATATCAATTAGGGTTGAGGTGGTTTAGGTTTTACTATTGGTTCTATTAAGTAAGGAATAATTGGCTCCTAAATAGGATGGTGGATAAGTATCCAACACTAATAGGGTTTAGTGGAATATGGTTATGTAATGCTCAAGATTTGGCATGGTTGCTCCTAAGGTTCATCACATTGTTGTGATGCTAAATAGGAATGAATAAGGATGATGGCTTTGGTAATATGATCTAGGGTTTACACTTGGTTGGCCCTACTTGATTATTTAGGTCTGATGAAGATGAACACATGGGATACCCATATATTAGTGATAGGTCTTCTACATTTTATGTGGCCAAGACAAGTATTTAGTTGCTACTATAGTTCTATGATTTGGAAGTAGGTACCATGATCACATGTTCTAACCTAGGGTTTTAGGTTTAGGACAATTTAGGGTTCACATGTACTAATGGAACTAGGGTCTAAATGGCATTAGGGTTTTAGGATTACACATGAAATGATGAGTTCCTAGTTTTCTACCATATGGAACTAGGGTTGCATAATTACTATTTAGTTCATAAGTTAATAATTTCATTGATAAAGTTGAAGTTATTAATAACTTCAAAATAAAATAATATTCAATTTGGCTTTTTATTATTTTAAATAATTTACTAATTAGGGTAATTATTAATTAGGGTTTAAATTTCCACTAATAGAAATTGAATAGGATAACAAATAAAGAAAATGAGTTTTCATGTTTTCTTTATTTGCTTACTGGTTTTAATTATTTTATCAATGTTTTCTTAATTTCTGAATTTTAATTGTATTTAGAATTAAAATTAAAGGCTTAAATAACAAGTATTAAATAATTAAATTTTTCTTAAAAATAAAATTTTCATTTTATATTTTTATTGGATAGAGTTTTCGTTTCTAAGAATTTAATATCTTATTTACATTTTTCTGACTTAAATTTAATTTTCTATATTAATTTGAAGTGGCAACAATTTTTCTGGAATTAAATTTTAAATGAAATGACTAAAGGTACCCGGGTTATGACTACCCACAGCCACTGGCCAGTGGGCCATTGCCACGGTGGCTGCCACATAAGCTTTGACCAGGGTCAAAATCGATGTTAGACTTCAGAGGCTGCTGGACGATGAGGAATTCGTCAATCGACGACGATTCCAGTTGTGCGCGGCATGGGACTAATTGGATGCGACTCGTGGTGTCGTGGGGAGTGTTTTGGTGGTCGCGCCGCTATTTTTGGGTCACCGGGGAATGGCCGGCGGCGATGGTTTGCGGCGGTGGTTATGGTCTATCGTCGAGGAGTATGCTACGGCACTTATTTGAGCTTGGCGAGCATGCTAATGGACTTGGAAGCTCACCAGAGTCACGCCAAGCTTGACGGCGAAGCCGGAGAGGGTCTATGCCATCGGATTGAGCCATTACCGGCACCGGAGAAGACGTCCAGGCTTGGTCGATTGGAGATGCCTCAGCTCGATTCCTGGCATACGGTGACCATGTCGAGGACGGTGGTCGCAGAGGTGGTCTCGGCTTGATCAAGGGAGACTCCATTCGTCGGCGATTGGAGTTGGCCGGAGGTTAGGGTTTCGGCAAGTGAAAGAAATTAAGCAGGGAAGAAGAAGAACTAGAGGCTGGTTCCGTTCAGAGGCTTTTATACGGTGCAGGATCAATGACTAGTCACGACGTTGAGGAAGGAGAGGCCTCCAGCGACGCAACAAAGCCGAGCACGGCTTCGTGCTGGCCTCCAGCACACGGAGAGGATGAGGACGAGCTCGTCCTCAGTTTTTTTAGATGAAGGGGTACGGGCTGCTGGGTGGGCTGGTGCTGATGGGCTCCTGCTGGGCTGCTCGGCTAGGTAAGCCCAGTTAGGTTTTTTCCTCCTCTTTTCAATTTCTGTTTCCTTTTCTGTTTTTATTTCTTGTTGATTCAAATTCTATTTGAATTCAATCATGTTTTGTATTTTTTTTACAGTTTGAATTCTTGTGTAATTCACCCAAGATACTTTATAATTTTTTTTTGGTATTATACATTTTAATATGGGTATTGCAACATTTGTCTATTAATTATTATTTGACTTTGAATTAAGTATCCATATGGCATGAATTTGAATATCATATTGGAAAGGTTCAAATTAGTTTCCAAATGATAGTATTCTTATTGAGTGGTATTTAGAGTTTTATTTGATATTACCTTGCAGGAAACAATCCCAAGGTAATGCTTATTAATGGATTTCAATAAGAAATAGACTTAATGGCATGGTTTGATGTGCTAAAATATCTCTAAGGCTTGACCTCTTATTTGAGAATGTTGTCACTTGCACATAATTTTATGTGAGCACTTGCTTGTGAAGGTTTTGTAGGTTTTATTAAATTCCTATTTCAAGGTTAGCACTGGTATTATATTTTAATAGCACCTTGGAATACTTAGAGTAGGTATTACTCTCCTCATAGTTGGATCATGGTTATTAAGTCAAATGGTTGATATGAGTGGTGATTCACCACACATGGGTTTTGATTATGGAACTTAAGATTAGGTGTTCCTTGTGTTTAATAATTGAAGCATAGGATTCAATTAATGAACAATTAGGGTTCTAATCATATTCCAATGGACTTCTATTAGAATCCTTAATTCATCATTGAAGTAACTAAAATGTCTATGGTTCTTTTTTATAGTTAACTTTGGTTATAATGATGAATGGTTTCTCACCATATAAAGTATGGAGTTTGACTCTAAGGTTTGCTTAGATTCTTTAATCTATGGAATATAGATGTGGTAGGATTCTACTTATGATCACCAAGTGATTCACAGGTTAGGGTTGGGATATAAGCTTATGGTTGCTTACTATTGACCTCCCTATGATTTCATGTGGTGAATAATATCTACTAATCATACAAGTGTTAGCATTTGGATTATTCTCCTATTTCTTCAAAGCATGGTCATGGATTAGGCATGATCCACTTGTTCTTAATATCCTTACCTCAAATTCTTAGGGTTCATGGTCCCTACACAAGTTCTAATGATCAAGGTTAGGCTTCCTAAGGATTTCTCATTAAATGGGTTTCTCACTTCTATGATCAAGCATTGTCTTGATCAATTAAGGTGTAGCACTTCTCTTTTACTTTCTAGGATGGACATGGTCATGGTTGTCTCAATAGTTTTATATCCCATAAAAATGCCTGAGATACTCTGTTAGGGTTTGACTTAAGCAATGTTGATACTTATCTGGGTATATGGATAGTTCTTTCCCTCAAATCCAAGTGTTGCCTCACTAACTTGAGTGTAACACCATAACTTGAGCTCTCTCTCTCATAGGAATAGTTATTCTAGGGTTTATGGTGTATTCACAATATCTCAATAGGTATCAAGTCTAAAACTCCACTTGGCTATCTTGGTTGAATTAATCTCTTCCTTACTTTATCAATTCATGGATATGGTATTATTCCATGTGATATTGGGTTATCTCACCACTCCAAGGGAAGTGGTTTTCAACCTAATACTTTAGTTCAAAGATTGTCCTTTATTCTTAAATAGATAAAGCTTGGATTGATATGAATGGTCTCTCTCATTTGGGAATGACTTGAATAATACTCTAGGGTTCCTCTTGAAGATGATGTTGTGATCATATGGATATTTATATCCAAGGTTTGCCTTAAGGTTTGTCATTGCTTCTTTAGTAATATAGAACTCTCTCCTCTATAGGTTTGATGTAGAGCTATTTGTAATAGAGAGGAATATATACTACTTGAGTGGATCTCCTTGTTATAATTCCAGTGTGGAAGTGGAATGGATATCAAAGGGTTTATGATAAGAGCATGGATTAGTTTAAGACATGGAGAAGATAAGTGAAGAATGGTTTCTCCATTTTATTACTACTTGATTTCTAGTTGAATACATATGCATATGTTATGGCAAGGATTACCATATTATGATTTTTTATAAGATCAAGTAATTGATCCTTGGTTAATAAGTTCTTGTGTTGATTTTAATTCCATTTGATCTAATCCCTTAGATCAAATCATCTCTACCCAAAACAAGGTTTTAGTAAAGTCACATTGAGGTTTATAGCGCTTGACTTGATGAGCTACTTCAATTCCACCAAGGTCAAGTGAAACTTCAGTTACTATGACTGTTTTACTTTAAAGCGCGAAAATTCCCCAGATTTTCTATGCATGAATGCAATGCACACATCTGTTTCCTCTATTTTTGTAACCCCATTACCTGGGATATTACAGCGGCCGCGGCAGTCTTGATCTTCTGGTTCTTGCGCCGCCTGCGACGCTTCGCGGCCTCCAGGACTTTCTCCTCCGCAGAGAGCACCTTCTTTGCCGCCTTCGGCTTTGCCTCCCGGCCGCCGCCGGAGCTGCAGTGTCCATTCTGGCTATGGCCGTGGCTACGGGGGAGTGTGGGGCGGCGGCGGGTGCGAGGGTTTGCTCCGCATCCATGGCGGTAGCTGCGGCGGCGAGGACGTCCATCGCTTCTGGGCTGCTCGCGCCGGTCTAGTTTCCAATTTGGCGCGGGGGAATGGCCAGTGGCGGGAATAATATCGCCCTCCAGCCACTGACGCGCGGGTCCTACGTCTTTTTCGGCGGACATTCGGAGCGACCGCCGAGCGTCCGCGGAGACGCAAACCTGGCGCATATTTGGGCCAGGTTTGCGTCTCCGCGGACGGCCCGGTCACTTTGCGTCGCCCCGCTGGAACAGGCCCCAGACGCATTTCCGGTCACGCCGGACATGAGCGACTGTTTGCGTCGTGCCGCTGGAGATGCCCTTATCAAAGATCTTTCTCCAGAAGCTATACATGTGTCTCATTGGATCCATGACTTAAAAGTATCTTCCTCAACTAGTACAATATATGAGATTGTAATTAAATTTTTTTTCGATAAAGGGAATATATTAATATCAAAAGATACCAATTATACCCAGTCTCTGCAACAACGCACCACCCTAATGGCACTACGGATGCACACAGCCAAAAAAAGAAAAGAAAACTAAGAAACAAAAGTCCCGCTATAG
Organism: Lolium rigidum; assembly: GCF_022539505.1. Classification (NCBI taxonomy): domain Eukaryota; kingdom Viridiplantae; phylum Streptophyta; class Magnoliopsida; order Poales; family Poaceae; genus Lolium; species Lolium rigidum. Next base: position 174,970,937 of record NC_061513.1, read on the forward strand.
TACCTCGGGCCTAACAACAGCAATACATCCACCACCAAGACAACACCTGAAATACAGACTCTCCAAAAACGACACCTCCAAGAAGGAAACAATGCTCTAACCACTGTTCAAAAAATCATCCGATTCAACGATTAATCGCCCGATTAATCCCTATTTAGTGGTCACCGATTGGCCGATAAACTCATTTATCGCCCGATTAACTCATTTATCGCCCGATTAGTCAGCCGATTTGCCTATTAATCGCTAATCGTCAGCCAACCGAGTTGACCCCGATAAGCGATTTCCTTAACATTGGCTCTAACACCATCGTCGCCCGATCAAAGATCTTAGGTTTTCACCCTGAAGATAGTCCCCGCTCTCAAAACAATGCCTCCAACAAGGTCATTGTCAGGCACAACCAGTTAAGGCCAGACCTTGGGTTTTCACCCTGAAAGGTAGGAATCTGAACTTCACCTGTGTTGTCGCCTCCACTTTCATACCGCTGCTGTGAAGCCCGGAACACCAAGCAAGTCCCCCAACAGCGCGGAGACTTGAATCTCCCTTAGCTAGTCCTCCCCTCCGGCCTTCATGAAATTCTCTTCTTCCGACTTTCATCATGGATCCATAGTCACTTGATGTCAACACAGAAAAAGAGCTTCGCGCCGCTCCCTCCAGAACCAATCGGTCGGAATAAAAGCATGGGTGGGCACGACCGAATACCACCGATCCAAAAACCCCAGGCAAAAAGCACTGTTACATTCGCCGGCGGAGCCTTCCGGAACTCAACACACCGGCCAGATCACGAGTCCAGGCCTCCGGTAGATCTTCCTCTTCACGCAAGAGAGGTCCTAGGACCGCCGCCTTTATTCTGCAAGACATGAGATCCCAAGATCCACCATATCTTGCCAGCCATCTCCGGCGGAAGGAGGAGGCCACCGCCAAGGTCGGGGCCGCCGCCCCGGCGCCCAAGTGATGCGGGCAGAGCCGCAGACCATCTATGCAACCCGCGCCGGAACAACATGGTGCAGGAGCTCGGGGCCCTCCAGGTCCATGCGGGTCCAGATCGAGCACATCCACCCCACCGCCATGTGCCAACCGCCTGCCGTCGCCGCACCTCCGGCCGCCGTTGCCACACACCACCACAGCAAGGCCTGAGAGCGAGCGCCGCCGCCGCCAAGCCATGCCGCGACCAGCAGGAGCCCCGCCGCCGCCACGCGCGAGCTTTGCCCGGCAGCGCCTCCGGCGGCGGCGGAGGGAAGAGAGGGCGTGAGGGGAGGGGTACTCGAGCGGCGGCAGGTGGAGCCCCCGTGCGGCGCAGCGCCGCCGCACGGGGGACGGGGGGACGTGAGAGGTTAGGTTAGGTTCTCACCCGGCCTTGTTTACGAGATTGTAATTAATGACATGATGAAGAAAATGAACGATAACAAAAACAAGTTAGGCATGGAGGTGATAAAAATAAGCCTAAATTACTTACATAAGTAAGGACAAGCTTACCCTTTACTGCAATAGTGTTACACAAAATATTAGCTATAGATATATTCAGTTCTTATACTTGCCTTGTGTAGCTGATCAGACATAACCTATGAAGGATAGTGGGTGTATCCAACCTAGCAAAACATTTCCAGCATATATCCGGATACTCAAATCAAATCCCAAGAGCATACGCTCCCAAGGCTGAACAAATGACATTTCAAAGGCTGTATCCAAGACTTCACATGGCCTTCCTCACCATCTGATGTCTCCTGTGCGACCAGGGGATGGAGTCCATGCGCCACATGATGCTGGAGTGCCCCTTCGCCCGCTAGGTATGGCATGAGGTTCTTGCCTGATTCTGGATGACCGCTCGTACACCAGACCGCGAGCTCACCCTAATGGATTGGTGGCACCGCGCGAAGCAAGACACGCCAGCGCCGCTTCGTAAAGGCCTAGCATCTGCCACCCTCCTACTCCCCTAGATAACCTGGAAGCATATAAATGCTTGCGTCTTTGAAGGAGCCCAATCCTCTATGCCGCTGTTGTTGCAAAACATCAAGGACGAGCTTAGGCTTTGGGCTCGGGCAGGGGCTCAGGGTTACGAGTAGTGCTACCATCCAGTTGATAGTTCCTCTCCATTTTCTGTAATATGCCTCTTAGGAGGATGTAAAAAAAATTCTATCTTTTTAATGAAATGAAACGTAAAGGTTCTTTGCGTTTTCTTGGAAAAATGACCATACTGAGCAGATCTGTGCCAGTATAGCCGACTGCCAAAACCTCCAGCTTCAGCTTCAGTACAACCAGTCCACCACAGTAGTTCACTTACACGACCACTGTTTGACAAAATCAATTTTGCTAACAAATAAGGAGAGCTAATCAGCATTTGCTTCTGTAGTGCCGTGGAAATCTGCCTGAAGGCCGCCCTACCCTTAGCCTCATCACTGCTCGTTGGACCGAGCATGTATATGACATGACTCATCGGTCCAAGATGGATTTGACCCAGCTTCAGCTCTGAATCTACAGAAACAAAACGAAGACCAGCAGCGAAAGCAAAGCTTGCGGAAGAATACTACGGCAAAGAAAAGATATAAACTAGACTTTGATGCTTTCTTGTTCATTCCAACCACCCCTGCACCGCATAGAGTCCTGATATTGTGGCTCACGTGCCCAGTGTTTTACAGTAAGCCTGTAAACACACTATTACGAATACAGTTAACTGAACTGAAGTCCAGACTTGAACAAACTGGCGCGAAGACGAGACACTGAAGCTGTTGGATCGTTTTCGGGAGCGGTTGATTTAAGCACGCCGTACCCGGCCACCGTAGCAAATAGCAATTCGCCATTGCTCTGAATAGCATAACAGTTTCAGAATTTCGAGGTCCTGGCAGCAATAACATAGGCCTGAATTAAACAAGGCGCATGGGCTGTACCGTTATATCCGCAGCTATCGGTGGAAGACGATGTCTGCTCTTGCTGGATGAAAGCCGCCTTTGTCGTGGTCGACGGATCCGAGGAGGGGACGCGAGTCGAGCTTGCAGAGGTGGACAGACAGAGGAAGATCTCGAGTAGTTCTGGGCGAGGGTTGGCTGTGTCCGGTGAGTTAGTGAGTATCGACGTCCCCCTCGATTGCAACATGAGGTGCGGATCCAAGGTTTTCATCAAACTTAGGCACACTATAAGTCTGATAAAGAAATTATAATTTCTTTTTATTACGCCGCTGGCCAAAGCAAAGGCACTTAGGGATGGTTGGGTCCGCCACTGGCAACGTGTACTCTCTTCTACGATCATTACGTCCAGACCAAATTCTGTTTGCAAGTACAAACTGTGAAATATCTTAGCGATAGTAAATTCACAATACAGTTATACAAAACTAGGTCGCTCGGCAGGAAAATACTTTGAAAAAAGTCGTTGGACGAAACTTTTAGTTCCACACCCGTAAGACTGCATGATCAACACGACATAAAAATGGATTATACGTTGGAACTCCTAGTTCTTTTATGGAGGTTTCACGTTAGTCACAATTCTTCAAAACTGCATATTTGGATATGAAAGTTTATCTAGTGCGCTTCTAGTGGATTTTATAATATTAAATGATTAAGGAAAACACGGTTAAGGGGCTAATGAGCTTATCTATTTTACATGGGAAAACAATACGGGACGTTGATTTTACCGGCAGGAGGACAACACCTCAAAAAGACCAAACATACCCGCAAAAGACTTGAGATAGCTTGAAACAAAATTTTATCAGACGTTCTTGAGGACTAAAGAGCAACATTGAAGCATGGTACCGGTTGAAGCATAAAAGACGTAGACGCTGCCCTGAAGCAAGGAGCGTTTCCAGCATGCTAGAAAACTCGAAGCAAAATCAGGGTGAAGACCATAATGTCTTATTTTATAGTTTTGAGTTATATAGGAATAATCATACTATTTTTTTAAAAAAGGGATGAAGCCCCAGCCTCTGAATTTTGTCAGTCAAGTTATTACATCTCAAGCATCACATAAGGTCATTACAAAAATCAACCACCTAAAAAGATAACAAGCATACAAAAGCTAGACATCTCTCAATCTATAAGGAACAACCGTACTACTAAGAGAGGTTTGATCTTCATGGATGAACATAAAACTTGTGTGCTCAATCCAATCCAAAACATATGCCACAACACCTACATTTCCATTAAAAATCTATCGACGTATCAATCTGCTTTTATAGCTTGAGACCGTGGTTTGAACACACGTGGTTGAAGAAGAGGCCACGGACTAGTAAACATGTGTTGAGTCTAGTGCCTCATATGGTGATAAGTTGGTACATGTGAGTTAAAACTTCATGGACATGATTGAAGTCCATGGTGATTGGTGCACAACACCATATAATGAGGACAAAAAACTAAGAAGGTCTGAAAGTAATATTCCTCAACAATCTAAGGCCTTAAGCGACAAAGATTGCTTTTAGTGAAGGAGGACAAAAAAGGAAGAAGATTCAGGAGAGACAAGGACGAAATGAAGAACAAGAAGGATATATACAAATACCGAGCCTACGTTGCACACGAATGGCACTCTAACTCGGATACCTTATCCTATTCCATCTCCGAGTCTACATCCTCTTCAAGCTAGGGGCGGATGTCGAGGGTACTCCTCGGCAATGCCCTCCGATTGGGGCTTAGGGTTGACGGAATCCTGCAAGCTGACGCGAGACATCGGTTCACAGACAAGCGGGGAGAGCGATTTACCCAGGTTCGGGGCCCTCGATGAGGTAAAACCCTTACGTCCTGCGTGTCTGTTCTTAATTATGAAGATATTGGGTTACAATGGGATGCCGAATAGTTCGGCTGAGATCTCGTCGAGAGGCTAAGTGCTATGATGATCTAGCTCTAGATTTTTTGGTGGCTTAGATTGCTAAGATTGATTGTCCGTCGGCAGCCCCTCTCCTGGCCTTTATATAGGAGACCAGGTCTCAAGAGGTCTAACCGAGTACAACTGGGTTTACAGTAGTTTTAAATCTAATCCTTCCTTGTTCGGCTGCCTCTTTGTCTTGCCCGTCAAGGAATCTTCTGGTGCGCCATCCAAGTGGCCCGTCTTGCTTCCAAGTGCCTTCATTGGCCTCCAACTAGACAATACATGATAGGGCAATATCGGTTACCCGAAGGGTAATGCCCACGTCAGTAGCCCCGAGTGTCCAGCCGAACGTAGTTCGGGTGGAGACTGAAGCATGTCTCCTTATGATGTTCTTCTCCTTGATTGTTCTTGTTCATCTTGAATCAGCATCATCTTCTTCTGTCGGGTGCGCGTCCAGCGCTCCCGATGGGAGTAGCCCCCGAGTCTAGGTACGGATGCTTGTAATCCGTGCGTAGACTCAAGTTGTACCACTCGAACGTTCTGCTCTGCCGAAGTTTTTCTGCAAGTCTTCACAGATCATCCAATACATTTTTCGCACGCAAGGGATGATGAATAACGTGCCCAACTTTTGTTGGTTAACTACCGATGGCAAAACAACGTTACCCTACACAGAATCAAGTCCCCGGGCATGATCCTGGAGTGCAAAAAAGTTCTGTCGGGTGCGCGTCCAGCGCTCCCAATGGGAGTAGCCCCCGAGTCTGAACACGGATTCTTGCAACCGGGTGCAGACTCGAGCTGAGCAAACATCTTTTTTCCTTCATCCTTTTTTTTCTTCGAGTCCTCATTTTGTCGGGTGCGCGTCCAGCGCTCCCGATGGGAGTAGCCCCCGAGTCTAAGTGCAGACGCATCACAATCTGTACATAGACTCAAGTTTACCATCCGATATCTTTTATTCTTTCGAATGCTTCGAGCATTCTTCACGGCGTCATTGATGACGTTTTACTGACATCTTGATTTTGACTGATAAGACGCGACCCGCTGGGCCTGGCCCTATCTTTAAGCAATATCCGCTCTTCTTGCACGGTTACCAAGGTGCCTCCTCGATTCCTGCAACCATCAATCGGAAAAAGGTTCACTGGCAGCAACGACACGTGCCCACGAAGTCCTCCTTCTCTTAAAACCTTCAAAGGACGAAAATCCCTAATCTTCTCCTACATTTGCCATAGCATCCTCTTGACCTTCTTCTTCTTCTCCCTTTCGCAACTGCTGCGCCGCCACCACCGCTTTTCCGATTCTTCCCAGATCTCACGATGGTGAAAAAGAAGAACCCCAGTGCCGCCGCCAGTTCCACGAGCGGTGGCGCCGCCGCCAGTTCCACGAGCGGTGGCGCCGCCGCCAATTCCTCTTCTAATCTTCCGAAGAGGAGCGCTCCAGACGCTCCTCCTCCAGCTCCGGCGCCGCCCGGCTTCCGCCGAGGCTCAATAGCCAAACCCGGGGATTGGCTGGCGTCCTCCATCACGAAACGTGATGAAAAGAGGGCCCGAAGCCTCGGGTTAATCTCCGCCAACGAGGGGAACGTGATCCTCCCAGGTGCGATTTGATACGCGTACAGCACGCGTCCATTGGGAACCCCAAGAGGAAGGTGTGATGCGTACAACGGCAAGTTTTTCCTCAGTAAGAAACCAAGGTTTATCGAACCAGTAGGAGCCAAGAAGCACGTCGAAGGTTGATGGCGGCGGGATGTAGTGCGGCGCAACACCGGGGATTCGGCGCCAACGTGGAACCTGCACAACACAACCAAAGTACTTTGCCCTAACGAAACGGTGAGGTTGTCAATCTCACCAGACTTGCTTGTAACAAAGGATTAGATGTATAGTGTGGATGATGATTGTTTGCAGAGAATAGTAAAGAACAAGTATTGCAGTAGATTGTATTTCAGATGTAAGGAATGGACCGGGGTCCACAATTCACTAGAGGTGTCTCTCCCATAAGATAAATAGCACGGTGGGTGAACAAATTACAGTCGGGCAATTGACAAATAAAGAGAGCATGACAATGCACATACATGATATGATGAATATTGTGAGATTTAATTGGGCATTACGACAAAGTACATAGACCGCTATCCAACATGCATCTATGCCTAAAAAGTCCACTTTCGGGTTATCATCAGAACCCCTTCCGGTATTAAGTTGCAAAACAACGAGACAATTGCATTAAGTATGGTGCGTAATGTAATCAATAACTACATCCTCGGACATAGCATCAATGTTTTATCCCTAGTGGCAACGACACATCCACAACCTTAGAACTTTACTGTCACTATCCCAGTTTAATGGAGGCATGAATCCACTATCGAGCATAAATACTCCCTCTTGGAGTTAAGAGCAAAAACTTGGCCGAGCCTCTACTAATAACGGAGAGCATGCAAGATCATAAACAACACATAGGTGATAGATTGATAATCAACATAACATAGTATTCTCTATCCATCGGATCCCGACAAACACAACATATAGAATTACAGATAGCTGATCTTGATCATGTTAGGCAGCTCACAAGATCCAACAATGAAGCACATGAGGAGAAGACAACCATCTAGCTACTGCTATGAACCCATAGTCCGAGGGTGAACTACTCACTCATCACTCCGGAGGCGACCATGGCGGTGAAGAGTCCTCAGGGAGATGATTCCCCTCTCCGGCGAGTGCTGCGGAGGCGATCTCCGAGAATCCCCAGAGATGGGATTGGCGGCGGCGGCGTCTCGATAGGTTTTCCGTATCGTGGCTCTCGGTGCTGGGGGTTTCGCGACGAAGGCTTTAAGTAGGCGGAAGGGCAACGCGGGGGCCACACGAGGGCCCCACACACCGAGGCCGCGCGGCCAAGACACGGGCCGCGCCGCCATGTTGTGGCGGCGCCTCGTGGCCCCACTTCCTTTCCCCTCGGTCTTCGGAAGCTTCGTGCAAAAATAGGACCCTGGGCGTTGATTTCGTCCAATTCGAGAATATTTCTTTTGTAGGATTTCTGAAACCAAAAACAGCAGAAAACAGCAACTGGCTCTTCGGCATCTCGTTAATAGGTTAGTGCCGGAAAATGCATAAATACGACATATAATGTGTGTAAAACATGTAGATACACTACAAGAAAAGTTCTGATAGACAACGTCTCAAAATCGTCCGCTAAGGGGTATTTTTCGTCGCCCATGGGCCTAACCAGACGATATGGGTTG